>NC_033632.1:5319354-5382502 GCF_001540865.1 Ananas comosus | reverse complement strand
TATATATTTTGAGTTAAGATTATATATTTTTTATTTTTATAAAAGTTGTTACTTTTGAGTTAATGAGTCTAAAAAATATTTTGAATTAGATAATAATTTTTAAAAAATATAAATTTCAAATGCCTTCCCAATTTGCCCCTATATTTCTACCTCAAAGTCGATCCCACATTTTCAAATAGGAGGAAGTCTACTATGTAATTAATTATACCATATCAATTTTTTAGAGAAAAATATAATAAAAATATTTTACTAATAATCATGGAATGGATGAACTAATTAAGAAAAACAATCTGATTAATTGAGAATGCTATATCAGCACCATAACAGGTGCATTATAAACTTTTTCCTCAAATAGCTAATTTGGTAAATCGGCCTAATTTTTGTCTCTTAATTATTCCCAACCCCTACCGTTAGGGGTAGTAATTCAGCTCGCTATTCCCGAGCCAAGTCATGTTCTGTTCGAAAAGAGTTTGAGAATGAATCGTTCGTGTAGTAAACAAGCCGAATATGAGGTGAATTTTTCAGCTCGTTTAATAAACGAGCCTAACACGAGCTAGAGTTAGCTCGCTTGTGTTCGAGTTGGTAACAACACAAATACATATATTTTATATTTATATAACTTAATTATTATATATATATAATACATATTTTTATTATTTAATTTTTAGTCCAACCTAGATATAAAGCCTAACTCAATTATAAAAAGATTCATTATATATAAAATTTCAACCGTCTGATCAAAATTTAATAGATAAAATTTCAGAAGTTTATTTTCTATATATATTTTTTTTCTAATCTTTTTTAACTTGTTATTTGTGAGTCAACTCGCGTTCACCTCGTTTATTAACGAACGATTATGAGTTCAAATCCACGGACTGCTTATACACATTTAAATTTTTTGACTCGATATTTTAATGAGTTGGCTCGTACTAGGTTTGGCCAGCTCGCTCATGTTTAGCTTATTGACAGCCAACATGAGCTTATTGACAGCCCTACCAACCGAGTAAATATGTAATCAAATAATAATCATTGGCTTTATGACTCAATCATTAGGGCATCTCATTAATGGGAGACTGACTTTCAACGCGGTTTACCAGCTTTAAGACGAAGCTAACGCAGAATTAGATTCCACGCAAAGCATTATGGTGCATATATGCCACCCGTTCTTATCCATAATTAAACGCTTTAATATCATAATACTAACCTCAAAACTCCCTTAACTTGGGTAGAGAGAGAGAGAGAGAGAGAGAGAGAGGTATTACACTAGTATGTGTCTGAAGTTCCTCTGTTGTGGGGGTGATGACGCTGATGATGGAACTCCTGCCAGCCAACCGGAGGCCAAGCCGCCAAGCAGCCACACCGTGCAAGTGCCGCCAGCTTCGGGACAACTTCCAAGCCCGGCAATGAACGGACCTCCGAGCTCGGCGATGAATGGAGTGAAAACACCAGGCGCAGCAGGTGATAATAAGCCCTCACCTCAGGAACCTGGAAAGTTTGATACTGCAAGAGAAGAAGCTGACAAAAAGAGTGAAAAGGTCAAACAAGAGGCGAAAGCTGATCCGGATTATCCCATCAGCAGCACAGCAGCAGACTACATGCCCTCCTCTACTCCGATAAAGAAAGCTCACAAGAAAGACGACAGCGCAAAGAACGGAGGTCAAGATGCAGACGTCACATCACGGATGAACCAAGATCATAGACTTCGTCCCAGCGTCGATGTTGTTGGATCGCAGGCGAACCGAGGAAGGATCAACCAAGATCACGAGAGGCGTGCATCAACAAACGAGCCAATTAGAGAAGCCGCGGACAACCGATTTCCACGCGCTGATGACATCGGATCGCCAGCGAACCCAATACCCAGGAAGGGGCAACCACGAAGAGGGGCTCGTACCTATTAAAGAGATCTGCAGAAACCAGCTATATGTCCGGCAATAGGGAAGCGCAAAAAAGGTATTGGAATAAACTCTGAGCCACCGTTTGTTTCGGGGTTAAGTAAAAACTTGTTATTCCCGATATAGAGTTAAGTTCAGAATTGAGGGGTTAGAGTAATTTTATGTTTGGTTGAGAATTGAGTTTAATCCAGGTATAGGTAAAATAATGTTTAGTTTGAATAGATGAGATAAGAAGGATAGTGGATAAAATAATATTTTGTTTGGTTGGAGTAGTGAGGTGGAGTGGGGTTAGCTACCCCACCCTAAATACGCTATCCCAAGATAGCCCATTTGTGGTGGGGTTAGCTAACCCCACCCTCCAAATTGGGTGTTTGGAAATAATTTCGGGGTTAAGAAGTTATTCCACTCCTTAATTCCGAACCAAACGGATGCTCAAACTTTTTTCTACGTCTTTTCCCTTATCACAGTGATTGAGATGGTGAAATATGCTTATTTTCTACTCCTACGCTACATATATATGTTTGAGAAGTACGTGGACTTTGGAAAATACATATGTGGTAAAAGTATGTAATTAATAAAGAGTTTGCTAGCTAGATTTATAGATGTTACTTTAGGGTTGAAACTTTAATAAATATGGATTTCTTGCAAATATATTGGCTTTAAAAGGTGATTTATCATGAGCTGAGAATTTATTATTATTATCATTTAATATCAATTTTAGGCTTACTACGCGGTTTCTCTCCCACTTTCGATTTGACCATTAAGAGTCGACGTGAAATCGGCATAGATTTCAACCAAATTTGATAAGGGCACACGTACGGTTGCCCTAGATTTGAAGTCAAACTCGGTCAAACTAGGTTAACTCGATCAATTGAGTTGTTCGAAACTCAAAAAATGGCTTGATCACGGAGGACACGATTATATATGACATTACTAATGTTCATGAATATATTTTATTTCAAGTAAACATGTAAATTTTGATCAAGAGTATTCAATCTTTTAAAATTTAAATCTTGATAATAACTTTTTAATTTGTTTCATTTAAATGGTTCTTCCAATAAAAAATTTTGGTTTATAACTTGTTTTAATAAAATTATAGTCACATAAATTATATAATTAAAATGTGCTAATCAAGCAAATAAAGATAAATAAGGCATGCAAATGTTAAGATAAAAGTGTTATCAACTAGCTCAAATCAAATAAATAAAAAGTTAAGTAATAATATTGAAATTTTAAAAATTAGACAGTAGAATCAAAATAATTCATAGTCCGACATTTATAAACATGTTTACCTTCGTTTTACTGTTGGATGCAAATAAAAATTATTACAGATATGTACATATGTATTTACATATTTATGTGTGCATGTATACAAATAAATGTCTAAGTTTTTTATATATAAGACTTGACAAGTAATTTTTGACTGACCTAATTAAAGGCTTTAATATAAATGTTATCGAAGGCCTTTTTTGAATGCCAAAATAATTTATTTGGATTGAAAACTTTCTTATGAATTTATTATTTGATAGAAAAATATATTTTATTAATAAAATAATTTATGTTATTTAAAAAATGACTTAATGATCGAATATGATATTTTAGTCTAGACATTTGGTTTCACACCTTATCCAGTAAATATTATATACTTTTTAGATAAATCAAAAGAATATATTAAATAAGATGCTCATGTATTCGGACAAAACTTTTTACTATTTTCACTACCGGATTGTGTCCACATCACGATTTAAATTGTGTGGTTCAAGAATTGCTACGCGGTTTCAATAGAAAAGAGTACTGTACGTGTATATATTATTTTGTACACACATTAGTAAAAACTGGAAATGGTGGAATCTGATGCCTACCAAGGCAAACGCCAACTCGTACCTCAAATAAAGTCGTTTAGAAAGAGAACCACTGCACATAAAAGTGCGAAGGAATAAATTATCCATATTATAGCCTTTTATTAGTTTACTAGTTAAGGGGCGCACGGCCCCGCGCGATGCGGCGAAAAGCCAGTATAACAGTAAATTATTAAAATTATTAATATTATTATTTTTTTTATTATACATTAATATTTTTAAATATTATTTATCTTTATATTGAATAATTAAAAATTAAAGATAAATTAAAGAATGAAATGAAATTATATTTTTTTATAAAAATATTTTAAGTAAAATAAAAAAATCAGTTTAGATAGCCAACCCAATCTATTTAGGAAAAAAGGAAAAAGTATGGATAACAATACTAATTTTGTTTATTTGGCGCAGATTAAGAAAAATAATCGCAATAATAAAGAGCTAAAAAAAAAAGTAATAGCAGAAGCAATAGTAGAAGTTTCAGATTTCAGCTATTGGTGCACGCAAACAGTTGAAGAAATTTAAATTTTAATCTACGCCATTTACTCACATATAAGCACCCAATTTTCACAAAACAACACCACGACGAGACAACAACTTGAATTAATTGCTGAAGCCTAGTCATTGTGGAAGCCTAATACATGATCATTTCCAAAGTGCATAAACCTATCCTTTTAAACAGTCAACTTCGAGCTAAACAGGAAACAAACAGTGACAACAATTACCAACCAAAAAGGCAGCAGAACATTGGAGGGAGGAATTCAGCAATAGTTCCTTCTGTTAGTTTAAGTCAACAAACTGTGTCTCAATCCTCAGTAAGAACATTGAAGAATATTTACTTGAGTTGTACCCTATAGAGCGGTAGCAAGTCATGGCATTATCACTGAAATTAATGCTTACCAAAATGCATTACTCAAACTATTATGAATTTGTCAGATGAAGAAAGAGAAAAAATTACAATGGCATGCATGAATTCAAATGAATAACTTAATAGTCTTAAACATAGCAATCAACCAACAAAGATAAGCATATGACAAACAAAATACAATTATATTATAACTGAAATATTCATATCAAAGGAAAGACAAAAAGGGTTTATACAGAAAAAAGTATGTTGCAAAGTAGTAAAACAATGATTAGCAAGATTTAAAATATGAAACCTACGTAATTTAGAACTAAAGATGGATGACACCCAAAAAAAAAAAAAAGTTGATGGAAAAACAATGAGATGAATAAGGACAACCATCAATGTAAGCACTCTGCAGATTCCAACTACAAAAGACAAAGGGATTGATATATAGAGCTCTATGCAACTCAAACATTGAAGATTTGAAGCGTTAACCTATGTTGGATGAGTTAATTCTCAACTTACAAAACCGGTGAGAATTTATCTAATCAAAAGTAACAATGTAAGGCTAGAAGATTACTCTGGTGAGAATTTATTCGTCGCATCTGATATTCATGAATCATGCTTGAAGAGTAAAGTATCATTATCTAATAGCTAAATATTTTTAGAGTAATTAGCTGTATGATATTAGAGCAAGAGTATCTAAGAACTTACCGTGTTGGAGACGACATGTCACCCTCGAACCCCTAATTTCCCCACTCCATCACCCTCCCCCATTCCTCGTCAAACCAAACCTCCTCGTCCCTCGTGTGGTGGCTCTGCTGCGCCCTCCGCCACAACAATCACACTGCCGTCGCCCTCACCTCTATCGCACCCTCAGCAGCAGCGGCGCAATTACGTTGGCGGAGGTGATATTTCGGTAATCCTAAATAAAATTGCTCAACACGTTGAGTTGCAACCCGAGAAGTGCCTGCTCCATTTATTTCTGTTGGCACCCTAGATACTATAAAATAACCACCTCTGCTAGCTGTTCCACTGTAATCGCTATTGTAGTTACAGGGTACTTCATGAACACCACTATTTATGTGCTCGGTAATTAGGAGTTCCTGCCTATTATTCGGTGATCGAGAATAATCTTCCGTTTCTTTCTAATTTCTCTATGCACTGTCGTTATGTCCATTTAATCCCAACAAAAGAATATGATGATAGATCTCGCAAGTTTGATATACTGAGATGTTATCCACTGCAAACACCTACTAAGAAATTACCATGTAATCAACTAAACTACTTCCTTATTATCAATCAAAATGGGTAGATTTGTTACTATTTCAGTAAACAGAAATAATTTCACATTCTAATTGTTTACAACCCTCATAAACCTTATGGGTTCTCTTATTTAGGGATGTCAATGGGTATGGATGCCCCAAATATTATCCGAACCCGAACCCGAACGGGGCGGATTTACCCGAGCTAAACGGGTATGAATTCGGTTATAAGTATAGAAAATTAAATCCGACGGAAATGGATACGGGTATGGATTTTGTATTTACCCGACCCGAACCCGAACTCGACCCAAATAAATTATATATATACATAATTTATTTTTATTCATATATATAATATAAATATTTAGTAATTTTTTATCCCTTTCATCCAACGGTATGGATTTTTAAAACCTGCAGAGTTTGGGTTCGGGTTCGGATTTCGAATTTTTGGTGGGATACGGATATAGGTATGAATTTTTAAAACTCGCAATGTTCGGGTCTATGTTCGGGTTTTAATTTGGTTTTCAGGTTTGGGTTCGGATTTTTGAAAATCCGATCCAAACCCGATCCGTTGACATCACTACTCTTATTATTATGCACCAATAAATTTGGGATATTATCTGACTTTTATTTGCACAACAACTTGCTGCATGCATAATTTAATCATTCAATTCTAAGCTAAGCTCAAATGCAAACAATAGAAAAAAAAACGTTACATTCATAATGAGCAGAGAGACGAACAAAGAAAACCGGGTAAAAAAAAAAGAAAAGAAATGAACTGTGATTCCTATATATATTACTTATTCTTTTTGTAAAATTGCCCCCACAAAATGATTCACAAACTACACAATTGTTCTTTTTTTTAATAACCCGCATGGTATATCATAGTACCATCGGTAGAAATTACTTATATTCTATTGTCGACTATTCTAGTTAGCATATAGTAGTAGGGTTAATTACAACATTGGTCCTCAACCTTTGCACTATTTTTCAAATTTGATTACTGACTTTTTTTTGCAACCAAGTCCCTAGTCTCTAGATTTCATTACAATTAAATCCAACCGTCAAAAGTGTTAAAATTAATAGAATTGCCAACGCAAATACCAACAGGATTTGTATTTATCTGAGTACAATATAGTTAGCAAGAGACAGAAAGTAGGTAAAAATAACAGGAGAAGACATGATAAAAAAGAGAAGGGAAAAGCGACACCGAAAGATAAACTCTGTAAAACATTGCAGCAGCAACACCCCCAAAATCGACGAAATTCAATAAAAGGCACGAATAGTCTTTTGCCATATAAAGTTTCATTGTGAAGTTCCAAACAAACCTCACATGCAACCAAATTAGAAAAAATCCAATGTATACTCTATTCATAGCAAATAGAGTAGCAAGAATGAAATTCAGGAAGAATCAATATAAAGAGATGTTATATAAAAAAAAAAAACAAAAAGCACCGCTAGAGGAACAGAAGAAAGCCGCCGAAATAATAATGTATAAGAAAACATCGGTTGGAAGTTTTAAATAGCATATGTGCTTTTATTTTGCACCGCCAACCCCTTGGCTTCCCTTTCACCACGATATATAGTCGTCTACATCAGAGATTCACTCACAAACCCATAAAACAATGCAGAGCTAGATAGGAGCTCAGAGACTCAGGTAGGTGATCACCATCACATATTTTTGTCGCCACGGAGAGTGCTAGGCAAATATTCTTATCAGTTCATAAGCAAATAAGGCAAAAGGAAGGGAGCAATGATGTTTTTCCACCATGCATCTCCATCAAGTAAGGCAGCAAAAGAAACAGTCAAGTAAGGCGGCGAAAGAAACAGTACAGAAAAAAAAAAGAAGAAATGACAGCATACATGCTTGTGTTTTTGCATTGGCCTGTCCGTTAAATATTTGTCAACAAACCAAAGTATAGAATAATCTACAGTTGAAACTGGAATGAAAGTACTATGTTTTTTTTATCATTTTTATTGCTATTCCCATCATCGTCTGTGTAGTTGCAAAGAGAGTAGGAAAAGAATTGATAAGGGCAGGAAGACAAAGTGTGCAAATGAAAAGGCAAGACCTGGCAACAACAAAGGTAGGAAAATATAGTAGTATTCCCGTAGCAGCAAGCTTTTTGTTTAAACCTCTCTTGCCATCATCTTAGAAAATGCGGAGTAGAAAGCAGTAATTTCAGCATTGTATACAGACCAAATCCTAAACACCAAACAGGGTGAGAAACAATCAGTCCGTAGTCATCACGAATAGAGAAATTCAAAGAAGCTGTAATTTAAAAAACTAAGGCAAACAGTGTCTAAAGAATGAGCAAATCAATAATCAATCGATAAAATAGCAAGACATGAATCGAGACTTTGGTATCGGATACGTGTCGATCGCCCGTGATTCCATTGCTTCGCCTCCTCCTCTCCACATTTTGCCCTCCCAAATATAATAAAAAATATACATAATTGTGTGTAAAGGATACAGGAAAAGCTTAGGAGAAAAGGCAAGTAAGAGGAGAGATATGCCTAATAGATCATTATTTTTTGGAGAAAGTCAGCTTAAGAATATGAAAAAAATAGGAGAGAAGTAAAAGCAGAGTAGCAAACTATACATTTTGGATCTTTTTGTTTACTCCTATCATCTTGACTTTGAACAGTTATAGAATAGGTAAAGAATATATACACCACCAGTATTTCGCCACATATATAGTAAAAAAAGAATTGAAGAGAATGAAAGGAAGAATAGTACAATAAAGAAAACAAAAGAATATCATAGAAAAACCCATAAGATAGCAACCTTAAGTTCACACGGTAGTGATGAAGAAAGTACAATATCAAATACATAGTAGAGGGTCAGATAGGAGTTCACCTCCTAACATATACATATGGAAACAATCCTGGTACCTTCTTTGTTTCTCTTTATACATATAGAAACATATGCATTTTGGTATATATATATATATATATATATAGAGTTGTGCTGGTCTGCTTATGGAAGCACGGAGGCCTCCGTGCTTCCAAATTGTTTTCAATGTTCGGACTTTCGAATCGACGATCGGCTCCGTTAGAGTTGATCTAGAGTATTTGAAGTACCTAGAAAATAAATTTTGCGATTTTTCGATATCATTTGCCTAGTGATCGAAGGGGCTCAAAATCAATAATTTTAACGGCCGTGGTGAGCCGGTTGCAAGTTTAACGGTGTAGAAATATCCAAATCACATGAAATTTTGATAGAAACTTCTTTATACCATATAAAACAAGATCAATAACTTTGATCTAAAATTTTAATGTCATATCATCATATTTTGTAAGATTTTTATTTTCAGCCGTTGAATTTTAGCGACACATCGATGCATAGCACGATATCGAAAAATCGCAAATTTATTTTCTAGATACTTCAAATATTCTAGATAAAGTCTAACGGAGCCGATCGTCGATTCGAAAGTCCGAACATCGAAAACAAAGTGGAAGCACGGAGGCTCCGTACTTCCATAAGCATACCTAGCGCGACTTAATATATATATATATATATATATATATATATACATATTATATATATATATATATACATATATATACATATACATATATATATATATCATATACATATATATATATACATATATATATATACATATACATATATAATATATATATATATATATATATATACACATATATATATATACATATACATATATATATATACATATACATATAATATATATCATATAATATATATATATAGAAGAAAAACAAGGGAGTAGGAGATAGTAGAGTAAAAAGAATGAAAAATGTAGAAAAATACAGGGTAAAAAAAGAAGAAGAAATTTCTTAAAAAGAATTTAAAAGGATAACCATAAGTATAAACAAAGAGTGGGCAAGGGCTGCTGTGCGTTAAACTTTGAGCACAAGACTGCTGTGCTCCTAATAGCACAGTGTCCTACTCCTATATATATATTCTATAATATATTATATATATAGAGCTAGGCTGGTATACTATTGGTAGCATGAAGGCTTCCGTGCAACCAAGTTGTTTTCAATGATGCGGCTTCCAAATCGACAATCGGCTGTGTTAGACTTGATCTACACTATTAAAAATATTTGGAAACTAAATTTCATAATTTTTCGACATCATTTGGCTAGTAATCAAAAGGTCTCAAAATTGACTTAATGGTAGATGTGATGCATTTGTAAATTTAACGATGTAAAATAATGCAAATCTGATAAAATTTTTATAGAAAATTCTTTTTACTATTTAGAGTAAGATCAGTATCTCTGATCTTAAATTCAAGTCTTCTATCATTATTTTTTATGAGATTTTTATTTTCAGCCGTTCATTTTTAGACTACTTGTTTGATAGGTAAATGATACCGAAAAAGTATGAAATTTAGTTTCCAAATACTTTCAATAGTGTAGATCAAGTCTAACAGAGCCGATCGTCGATTTAGAAGCGGTATCATTGAAAATAACTTGGTAGCACGGAGGCCTTCGTGCTACCGATAGTATACCAACCTAGCTATTATATATATTATATTATATATATATATGTATAGTATATATATATATATATATATATATATAGAGTCGGGACTTGGATACTATCAATAGCACCAAGAGCTTGGTGCTATCGAGTTTTTCACCGTTAGATTTAACCCTTTAATTATTTTTACCCGTTACATTATACTATCAACCAACCACCCACTCAACCCTAGGGGGCCCACATCATCCTAACCACAAATTTCTCAATCCCGTGGCTAAAAAACTAATAGCACCAATAGCTTGGTGCTATTAATAGTATTCCAGCCTAGTTATATATATATATATATATATATGAACGAAAATCAAAGTAATTGCATCAAAAAAGAAAGGCCATTTGTAGAACTCTGTCGTGCTTCAGTAGGTGAAAGTTAACATTAATATTTACGAACCAGACACAAAAAGAGCATTTTGCACGAATAACATGACCATGTACGCATAAATACGCAAACAATATAAACTATAACACTAAGCATGTTATGGTCACTCAAACCTCTTAATTATACCGCATAACTTTAAGACAAGCCTAATTCAGTCAGTTCGTAAGCTGTGTAGGAGTTGCTTAACTAAGGCCCGCAACTTGACTTAGTTATCAACATGGGTTTAAAAATCTAGGCCTATATGCCAAATCAAGTGCCTAAAAGAGTAACTGTGCTGCATGTTATTACCAATACTACATGTCTATGTTGAACGAACTAACAGGCAAGTTACAGGTTTTATACTGTGAGCAAGTTACTCTAATTAATTATTCGGATTATACGGATGTAGCTCAAGTGCTAATACAAGCTTCTTTTCCTCAAATAGATGAGATCAGGAACAGCTTAATGCTGATAGCAAGTTAAATTATTTAGCTCATTTTTTGTGTGCCAATTCGATAGGAAACAAATAAGATTCCTACTCATGGAAAGGTAGATGGAAAGAGAGACCAAGATCACCCAAATCAAGTGCCTATTAAAATCGACCAAGATCACCTAGCATTGACTACTCAAGAAAGCAATTGAAACAACAACTCTAGTTGGATGATAGGGCTTAAAATGTAAAGAGGTTGTTTGACATTTGAAAGATGCGGATTATAGAAGAAATCCGATGGGAGTACATCTTATTTATCATGACAGAAGTGTACATCCTGTCTATCATGAAAATTGGAAGAGCTGGATAATCAAAAGTTCCAAATCAAAAACAAGAAACAACTGACAACAGCTGGAAGAATAATCCGCATATATTCCAGGACAAGAGAGAAAGTCACACTTTCAACAGGCATGAAATTAAAGGGGGAAAAAAAGAAAAAGCTGAAGAAGACATACTTTATCTGCCACATTTTGCACTCTTTCAGCTGCTTTGGTTGGCAAAGGAGTGTGGCAGCAAAACAGAGCTGTGATTGGCTCTATCCTTGCACTCCATAAAACTGGATGGTTATCATGATCAAGACTAGCACTTGATGTTACAAACATTCACCTAGCAAATTTGTCCATATTTCATCGATTTTGATATTTACGAGCAAAAGAAATGCATCCTAGATATTAAATCTGACAAGTAGAAAGAATGAAAGGTTATTAATGAAATAATAACAATAAATTTTACCATGCCAGAGGACTTGCAGTGTGATTTATTAGGAGTACATTTGAGTACATGCTATTTTCTTTGAGATCAAATCTGCTGACTCCTTCCACGTGAGCCACCCCTCTCTTTTCTAGTTTCATACTTGTTGACAGTATTTAGTGCCACACCTTGGAGTTGTCCAAAAACATTGGAACTACTTTTGATATGAGGTTTAGATCGTACAGAGAGTCCATCGCACAAGAACTAACTTCCCATCTGTAAAGCATTTAAATTTGAATCATAGATTTTAACACTTAACAGAAGTCAAAACGCTACAATGCAAATTGAAACATACTGCCAACATCTAGCTTTGACATTTCCTCTGTTTACTATAATTAGGGTGCAGTTGTGACAAAAACAGATCAAGGAATAAAGAGTAAAAGATATGACTACCATTCACTCTAGCTAGAATTAAATTCTTAGAATGATTAATGTTAAAAATATTTTCCAGGTCAAGTAATAAAGTAGAAGTATAAATGAGAAACAACGGATCATACTTGATATATTTGGCTCAATCATTGCACAATACATTAGAAAAACCTGAACAGTCCACAAGAAACTGAGCCACAGTGCACAAGAATGAGAGAAATAAAATTATGATGACTATGTATCATACATAAAGATATAGTGATCAAAACATGCCTAATAACAAGAGGCTGCTGTAAGACATCGACTGATAAAATTGTCAATTCTCAGATATATTATCTCTAAATATTGTCAGACAACTAACAGTTAAAACAGCTATTGACTGGTACTTGATAAGCTTACCTTTCCTCTGAACTTGCATCACTAGAGCAATGCCAGGTTCCCTTTTTGTTATGAATCGCGCTAATACATATTCTAGAAGACATCACAAACAGCTGTTAAATTTAAGAGTGATTCTATTAAATTTTGACTGTTTTAAACGCTTTTTTTTAACAGGGCTGTTAATTTCAACAAATCCCCAATCAAGGTTCTCAACGTAATGCCATTATAACAATGGCTAAGAGCTTAAAGAGGACTGTGTAAATTAAACAAGCACTAGAGCAATTCCAAAAGCTTAATCAAAGATCATCTATAAGCCTTAATTTATACGATACCAAGCAAAGCGATTCACGCACAAAGGGATTCTCACAAGAGATTAACCCTAAATCCTCATGAACAAGAAACCCTAGCACTGATCGATCTCACCTTCTTCTTCATCTCCTCCTTTTGCACCTTCAGCGCCACCGCGAGCACAGCCAGGAGGCGGACGCCGGACTCCTCCTGCCCGCCGCCGCCTCGACGTTTGGCGCCCACTCCTCCGGCGACTTGTGGCGGAGGGATACATGACGATCATAGACCTTTACGGTTTCCGTGCGATCCTCACAGCTGAACTCTGGCCGCCGGATCCCTCCCTCATCGGCTGCGACGGCGGCGGCGGAGGAGGAGAGCGAGGGGATCTACGTCTACGGTTTTAGGGGTCGGAGAGAGGGGAGACGAGGTAGAGATCGGTTTTTTCTTTGGGCTGATTAGGTTGGGTGGTTGGGTCAAGCAGGTTAATATATTTTTAAGTGGGCTGGGCCTTATATTTGGGCTTTAGTAGGTATATTTTTTTAAAAAAATTTTGGACGAACATTTATACAAAAGTGTTCCAAAAATATGAAGCTATAACTTAATTCTCTTGTAGTGCTTTCCTTTGGATTTTGCTAGTGACGATGTGGGGTTATTATTTAGTCTCTTTTCTTATCTCATTTATGAATTATTCAAAAATTTATCGTATGTCTTAACAAACGATTGAAACTAGTATTGAACTAAATTTTTTATCTCTGAGAATAAAGTAGAATTACTATTTTTAACAACTTTTTTTGGAGAAAAATATTTTTAACCTACTTAAATACTATCAGTTGTCACCCGTAAAGTTTATCCTTATGAAAACACGCTATTCTCAAACTATTTGTAAATATAGAAAAAAAAATATTTTTATAACTGAAATTCTATTAAATAATATTTTTGTAATCCAATACTCTAGTAATAACTACTACGCTATATATAATTTTGAAAACCATCCTTTTCTAGAATAACTACTACGCCATATATAATTTTGAAAACCATCATTTTTTTTTAGCTATTATATGCCTTAAACTACAAGATGCTCTTTTAATTAAACATGAAAGAATGATGCTCTTTTAATTTAAAAAAGAAGGAATAACTGAAAATGATGTGTAGATGGATGGATAGGCTTTTAAATATTTTTACCAAAATATTTAATATTTGCAGGGATTGTAATGCATATTCATTGAAAATGTATTACATTCAAATCATTGAATGAATATAAGAAATAGATTCATTCAAAGTACCAAATTGCAAATAAGTGGCCCAAATATTTATCCACAAACAACATTTAATACTTCAACTGATCCATCTTCATAGTATATATAATTTATTTACAATAACTGATATCTAATAATAATAACATGCTAGACGTATCCAATAAATGGCATGTCTAGCTAACACTGAAAAAACAACAGATAAACCTGATAAATAAACTAATATCTCTATCATACCAAAACAAATCAGTTTTTTCGTCGTGATATGTAAAAGCAAAATAATAGATACAATAAAAGAAACAACACAAATACTATAAAGGATAATAGCAAATACAGCTATGAAGAGCAAGAGGAGCCTTCTTGGATGGTCCCTTATATGTTTATGGGATGTGATTTTGATCTTGATGGTCATCGTGGTCGCAATCAGCAACACATTGTTAGGAACTACAAAGAATGCCGCAAGATACATGTACGTGTAGTGGGTTTTTACTGTAGTGCATACTCCATCACTAGCTTTTCTCACGATGTAAGGACTGAGATTTTTACAGTGTAGCTAAACTCTCAGTTGACGATGTTTTTGTGTGTAATTTAATTACAAAAGCACTCNAAAAAAAAATGGCACGTTTTCCGCAACTCTGTTTTAAAAAGGCTTTTAAAATCGGCCCCGGGGCGTGACACGAACTGAACTAAGAGGATTGAAATTCCAAAATCAAAGACTGTCACCCCTCATAATAATGCAAGACCGATCGTGAACAACCTCTCCACCATCATCTTGAAGGTTGCCATATTTTTCTCCTATGAAAAAAAAGTACAATTATTCTCTAAAAATATTTTCAAGAGAATATATAAAATGGATAAATTGCATTGTTACCCCCTGAACTTTTGAAAAAGTTTTACTTTACCCCTCGAACTCCTAAAATGGACATCTAACACTTTAAACTCTACTATTTCATTCATTTTACCCCTTTCGTCAGTTTTCCGTCAAGCTCCGTTAACTGGAAACTGACGGAAGGGGTAAAATAAATGAAATATTAGAGTTTAGGGTGTTAGATGTCTATTTTAGAAGTTGGGGGGTTAAGTGAAACTCGTCAAAAGTTCAGGAGGTAGCAGTGCAATTTACCCCTTTGACAAGTGAGAGTTCCAAGAAAAACAATATTAAAAAATAAAAAAAAGCAAATAGATTGGACCAATATTTGAAGAATGAGATGATATTCAGCATATCTTAATCTAACATCACTAATTTATTTTTAAAAATTTCAAAGTGAGAGTTCCAAGAAGAAAAATATTACAAAATAATTTTAAAAAAAAGCAAATGGATTGGACCGCTACCGATATTTGAAGAATGAGATGATATTCAGTATATCTTAATCTAACATCACTAATTTAATTTTTAAAATTTTAATTTATTATAAATTATTATTTTATATTTTTATATTAAAAATTTCTAATTGGCTGAAATGAAAGACAAATTTTATTTTAGACTACAATAAAATTACATTGCATAGTTTCATAGAAAATAAGTGTATTTTCTAGAACAATACCTCTAAAGATAAAAGGGACAAACGAGTACTACAGAAAATTAACTGAGAATTAAAATCTCTATATCCGAGTGAGGACACCTATTATAAATCAACTATATTAGCGAGTACACCAGGATAGTAGAGTGTTTGAGCATCGTAGGTAGTTAGTATCGCTCATTTTTTATCTTTAAGCCACTCTAATTCATTTCTTTTGCTTTTATTTTATTACAATAAAATATAGGATAAATTACGGTATGATTTATTTTAGGATAATATATATATATATATATATATATTCAAAATCAAGCATGATCACTAACTTGAGAATTAGTAGTCAATTCATAAGTAACATATTATAATAAAATAATTTATAGTCAAGAGTGTCCCTTTGGGGTAAATTGCACTGCTATCTCCTGAACTTTTGGCGAGTTTCACTTAACCCCCCAAACTTCTAAAATAGATATCTGACACTCTAAACTCTAATATTTCATTTGTTTTACACGTTCAGTTAGTTTTCGGTTAATGGAGCTTGACGGAAAACTGACGGAAGGGGTAAAATGAATGAAATATTAGAGTTTAGGGTGTTAGATGTCCATTTTAGAAGTTCGAGGGGTAAAGTGAAACTTCACCAAAAGTTCAGAAGGTAACAATGCAATTTACCTTATATAAAATTGTATATTTTGATAATTTTAATTTGAATGAAGAGTAAGGAAAAAAATAGCAAATTTTAAAAAAGAAAAATATACTTTTCATATCCTACCTATATAAGAATATGAAAAGCTTGAAATTAATTATGTATCGCCGTATGTGCTATTTTGATATTATATAAAATAATATAAAATAACCGTCCATCTCCTAAAGATTACTTTCCAATCAAACTTTTATTGTTTTTGCTATTTCATTTGCTCTAATTCTTACAATATATTATTTTTTAAGAACGAGATCATTGTTTTCACTCAACTTCAAATCAACCACATTTTATTTCCATACATATCATGTAATATTTTTTAAATATTATCAAACTTGAAATTTTATTGTTGAATTATACCAGAACAATATAAAATTTAATGTGAATCTAACGAAACTAACATTAACAAGGAGTAAATAGCAAATAATTAATTTTCATATTTAGGTAGCCTATCAAACAAATGGTAAACAATATGTGGGCAAATATATGGAACAAATAGCTAAATTAGCATGAATATGTGTGCAAACATGTGGAACAAAATAATAATTATATATGTTAATCTTATGCAAATTTAATTAGAGGTTTTAAACCAGATTCTTCTACTACATGTATACATTACAACAGTAGTATATTACCAACCATCCACAGTGGATACTACAGCCAAGTATCAAGCGTTCTGATCAACCAGGCTATCAATTCAACATATAGTTCGCAACTCAACACTAGCTTATGTTCGGCCCAAAATTGATTCCGATGCATCTCGCTTGTTTAATAAACAAGCTATCATAAGATCACATTTTCAACTTGAAAAATAAACAAGCTGAACAAGAGGTAACCCAAATTAACTTAATTGCTCATGTTTTGCTCGACATAATTCAAATATAAATAAATAATGTACATAAATCAGACTTTTAGCTTGGTATTTAGCAATTTAAATATATTATTTTTACATTTTTAGTTTTTGTAGAATAACTTTTAAATTATAATACTAATTTAGTAATACTAACCTTTTAAAGATCGATGAATGATTTATTACATTCTGGGAGTGATGAACCTATCAAAGCATTTAGGCATGGCCTTTGCTTTAGTAAACAGTGTACCAAAATAATGGTAGCACTCTAATCCCTTTAGTCATCTTCTTTTTATGTTATAGTAATTAGGACTCATGTATCAATTTGTAAGATCGATGATCCAATCTTGTAATAAGTTTTGTTAGTATATTTACCATTTTTTTATGTTATGTTCGTATATCAGTAGGATATATGTCCCTAACGTATTGACATTATAGGATGCAGATATCAAAGAAAGTAATTAAATTACCTGAAAGATTGAGGAGGAGCGAAGAACTGGAGAAGGCGGTTGTGAGACCCCAGATAGTCCTATATATAAGATATAATAGGGTTAAATTCTTAACCGGGATTAAGCATTTTGGGCCGGTGGTTTGGGCCCAACGAGTTATTGTTGCTAGCGGGTCGGGTCGTTACATTTGGTATTAGAGCCGGTTCACCAGCTGGACATGTGTGGCGAGTCTCGGCTGAGCCAGGGTCTGGATGACGGGCTAGCGAGACGAGTCTCACATCGCCTGGTGATCTTGGGCTGTGTGTGTGATTGGACTGACGAGGACGTCAGGGCCTTAACGGAGGGAGTCTGTGACACCCCAATAATCCCACATCGGATAGAAATGGGGTTGTCATTAGGTTTATAATAGATTTAGACACTAGTAATAATAACTGGGCTTAAGCATTTTGGGCCAGTGATTGGGCCCAACGAGTTATTGTTGCTAGTGGGCTGGGTCGTTACAGCGGTGCCGTCGGTTATGGTGGTGACCGAGGATGAGTAGTCTTCAGCATAGGGATTTCATTTCTCTCACCATACCACCTGAGAACCATAGTTCCTCTCACCATAGCAGCGTGACCTCACCATAGCAGCGTCTTCAGCATAGGGATTTCAAACCCCGCTTGCGGCACCTATTTCCATGTCATGGCACGGGCCATTGCTAGGGAATTGCCTCCGTTGACTTGACAGCGACTCCTACCTGACGGAACGCCTCAACTCCGCAATTCTATAACTTCGTCAACCCAAATGCCTATCAAATATGGCCCAAAAAGGTGTCACGATCGAGTCCCAGCGATCGACCCGTGACAGGCTCCCCCACTTGAATCATCGACGTCCTCGTCGATGCTCCACCACTTCTTCAAACTCTTTTGCCAGCAGTACTACTCTTCCAGACCAGAGCCACCCATGGCCTTGGCATCGCATGCCACGCTGACCTGCCCTTGAGTTCGTCTGCTCAACAATGCTTCTGAAAAGCCCATTGGTCCTCCTCGACCATCCACTCCATATACGTGTTCTGTCCCTCCCTGAGTTAGAGCTCCCCAGCCTTGGTGCCTCGCTCGCACCACACTAACTCCTCCACGAAACCAGAACTTAAAACTCATAATCCCTCAGATTGCAAGATTGTACTGGCACTCCTCCATAACTTGGTTCTCTCCATCGGAGCTACTCGGCCTTAACGCCCACTTCGCCCTGACTTAACCAAAGTTCCACGAGTCCAGTAGCCAACCTTATAACTCCTTCTCAAGGAAATAGTCCTCCAACTAAACTTCCCCTCTGGAATTCAGGGTCATATATCCCTCGACCTTGGACTTAGGGGTTAGACTCCAAACGTCCCTCGTCTTGGAGTTCCCCACGCGAATCAGCACGCTGCTCGTCTTCGCCTTTGCCCCTCACCATAACATCAGGNTAATCCCTCGGATTGCAAGATTGTACTGGCACTCTTCCTTAACTTGGTTCTCTCCATCGGAGCTACTCGGCCTCAACGCCCACTTCGTCCTGACTTAACCAAAGTTCCACGAGTCCAGTAGCCAACCTTATAACTCCTTCTCAAGGAAATAGTCCTCCGACTAAACTTCCCCTCTCTGGGATTCAAGGTCATACATCCATCGACCTTGGACTTAGGGGTTAGACTCCAAACGTCCCTCGTCTTGGAGTTCTCCACGCGAATCAGCACGCTGCTCGTCTTCGCCTTTGCCCCTTACCATAACATCAGATTTCATGCCTCTCCCTAGGCACCTACGACAGATCCTCGATCCGACGTTCCCAGTCTTATACGGCGAGTCTTTCCACTCGACTCCCGATCTCATCTGTGGCGAGTCCCTCCACTCGAACTCCCGCTCGCACATACGGCGAGTTCCTCTACTCGAACTCCCGTCCCCATATGTGGCGAGTTCCTCCACTTGAACTCCCGCTTCCATTGCATTAAAGTTTGTCTTATTGAATTTTATCGGTACAACTCTTGTGGGTACTCATGCCATACTCGTGCCCTCTCCACAAACAACTTTTGCCACCCTAATGCCTCCACAATCGCACAACGTCGAGCTCCCCTATGGTCTCCTCAAGCTTTCAAGTCTTTCGTCGGGACTAGCCGGCCTCAACTACTTCCTGCTCTACTGACTTCACCACGCACCTTTGTCATGCCTCCTGACTGCTTTGCATTTCGACTACTTGTTGATGCACGGCACCTTTAGCTTTCGTCCCACAAATCCACTCAAGCCTTACTTCGTTAGGCTCTCGCAGAACTCCACTTCGATTCGCAATCAAAGTGTTTGACCAAGTTTGAGCCTATCGAACACCTTGTCTCTTTTCGCTCGCAACTTGCCATATCCCAACTCTAGGGAAACCACCCTCATGATTGATTGCTGAACGGAATTCAGTTCACTCTCTGCTTAGTCTGAACTGCAAGTCTGGCTGTCACGGTAATGTCGCTACCCTGGGCGCACCGCCCTTACAGAACTTCGATACCTCGACCCTTCCCGCAGTTGCGAACTGTCCATACTCCAACCAGCACCATGATCTCGGGTGAATCCACACACACTTCAACCCGACTAATGATGCCTCATCTGTCCAACTCGTGGGCACATTGTAAAGAGCAACCGATCTCCACACCGGCCTTCTCGCACCAAGAGAAGTGCTAAGCTCTCCCGCAATCCTTGGTCCCCTTCACAACCTAGTCCAACGCCTAGCTGTTACTACCATGGATTCGTCTGCCTAGACTCCCAACTTGAGCTCCACGAAGCGAACTCTTTTACCACATGTGTTGTATCCCACTTCCTATCATAGACGAGCTCCTTCACCGAGGCAATGCACATGGGAACACTTAATGACCAAACGTGCTCCCCCACTCTGAGTCGCTCTCCCACCAAGCGCACTCAGACCCCATCGGCATTCTCAATGCCCCACATTCCGCTCTGCTAGCTTCGGCTCTGCCACAACCTTCACTATTCCCTCAAGCGGAACCCATGTCATCCATCCAATGGATACATGTGAGCTACCTCGAGTCACCAACACTGTCACCGTTCTGCTCGAAGCTAGCCCTATCACCTCACTCCGCGAGTTAAGATTCCAACCTCAATCCTTACTCTTGCACAAGGATGCCTTCTCTTTCCATATCATGGGCACACTCCAAAGAGTCATCGATCTCCCCATCGATCTTCCTTTACCAAGAGAGAAATACTGGTCCATCGAGTAGCCCTTTGGTATTCCTGCAACTTTGGTCGAAGCTGCTCCCAACGAAGACTACTGCCCGTCAGACTTCAAACTCAGCATGCACGAAGTAAACTCTTTCGCCCAGTGTTTCACCGCCTAATCTATATCCTTTCGAGAAGCACAATCGTCCAGGATTCACATTTGGGAATACATCTCCACCTTGTGTACTCCCCCACCCTGAGTCGTAAGCACCTCTGCACAACTCAGGTTCCTTGGGCATTCGCAATATCCAACTCCGCGATAACTCCAACCACGGACCGCAAACAGATTCTTCATAATCATTGCCCCATCGTCTGCCACACGACTAAGGCCTTAACCATTTCTCCATCCTGAGAATGACTTGGAAATCTTCACAGGGTATCGACATGAACTTAGCTTTCACCCCACCACGAGTCCACACCAACAGACACTTCCCTCGCTGTTATCTGACTCTCATCCATGCGTAGTGCAATTCTGAACCACCCGGCTTTACTCGTCGCAAAGACTTCGTGGGTAGCACCAATATCCATCACAACTCAACTCCGCATCTCTTACAAGCGAAGTATTGCCCTGATGCATTGTCGGCTCCAAGTCCTTCCGTTAGAGTGACTCTGCTCACTCCAACCTCGCCGCCAAGGTCGCACCTTTCGGCCAAACTTCCATCCCAAAAGAGCTCAACATAGCTCTGATACCAACTTGTCACGGGGTTAGCTTTTTTGCCTCAAAAATCCCCGCGCGGCGCTCAAGTGTCGCACACCCGAGCCAGCCTTCTCGAGTCCCTTACGCGGACAAGTCTCCCAGACTTAACAGCGGAATACCAATCCAAGCATTTTGCAAAGCTTGCTCCTCCGCGAGACTTACAGTCCGACCCTTCGCCTGTAATCGAACCTCGTCGAACTCCACGAGTTCCCAACGAGCAACCCCAATATCGAGGTTGGCCACCAAGCTAGGTGCATTCCCTTTTGCCAACCGATCTCTCCTCGAGAGTGCTTTATCACCGAATACCTTGTTGCCTTCGTCGCCAGCCCAAGGACATTACAAGTTCTCCCCCAACTTGTACCACTATGAGTCTAGCCGAGCGTTCTACCTCACCACGCATCCCGCTCCCACGACTTGACCTGCATGCCACCCGCGTCAAGGTCCGGGCTCCGCAACATCACATGCCACGAAGGACACTCACGAACATAACTCCTTCATGTCTTGCCTCATGCGACTGACGACGCCCATGGCCATACCGCCTACGCGGCCTGCTCGCTCGGTCCAACGGCTTACCTCCGAAAAGCCACCCAAGTGTGCGCCACAAGCTCGTTTGCCCCCAACATCAGCACCTCAGCGTGACACCCCGCACGTCCATGCTTCGCACCTCCGTGCTTCGCATTCGACCCGTGCGGCCCTCGTGTCCCATCGCTCCTGACAAGGGAACCAACAAGTCCACATTGTGCTTCTCAACCGTCTCAACGACCCTCGCTTTGCCACGGCGCTCCGTGCCCTTGAATCCCATAGGTTTGCCTCCTAAGGCCCCATACAAACGAACCGGACTCGCTCCGCATCGCTAGCCACTCGCCCCTCCTTGGCTCGACCACGCCTGGCCGCTTACACTATTGGTCCAGTCTCTCAAGATTCACTATACGGATATCGATACCGCTTGCCTCCTTGGGTTCTGCCCCTCGAGTCTCGTAGGCCACCCACCTTACGAATTCTCCCTCGGTATGCCTCCCTTTAGCGTTCCTATTGAGTCCCGCCTCCTTGGCCTTCATGGGCGCCGTGCCCTACGAATCCCAACTCGGCACACTTGCCTTCGCGAGCCTTGTCCTTTACGGAGGACCGTCCGTCGCTAGACTATCCCTCATCCGCTCGTACGCTCCACTACAGAGATCTAAGCCTGCATAAGGTAGTGCAAGCGATCCTAGGGAGGAAGCCTCCCGGTATTCCCCGCTCCGTAATGTCGTCGACCTCTCTCGTCTCCGACATTACCCTAGGCCCGTGTCCCTTCAACCGTCCATTAACCGGCTACACGGAACGCTAGGCTTGGCTACTCCGCTAGCCAAGGGACGACCCATGTCCTATGGGTCGACGGGGGAGTCGGGGCCACTTACGAAGTGTCCACCCCTCCTCTAATACCCTTACGAGGCATCTACTCCTTTGGCACCCCGGGGGTACAAAGGTGCTCACCGAGGGGTACGTTTTCAAACCCCGCATGCAGTACCTATTTTCATGTCATGGCATGGGCCATTGCTAGGGAATTGCCTCCGTTGACTTGACAGCAACTCCTACCTGACGGAACGCCTCAACTCCGCAACTCCATAACTTCGTCAACCCAAATGCCTACCAAATATGGCCCCCAAAGGTGTCACGGTCGAGTCCCAGTAGCAGCGTCTTCCTCTCACCATAGCAGCGTGACCTCACCATAGCAGCGTCTTCAGCATAGGGATTTCATTCCTCTCACCATAGCAGCGTGACCGAGGATGAGTAGTCTTCAGCATAGGGATTTCATTCCTCTCACCATAGCACCCAAGAAAATCGCTAATGGAGCAAACACAGCACGACCAACGTACTAAAGATACCTAATAATGACATGTCCAACTAACAATGAAAATAAACAGAGAAATTTAGTAAATAAAATAACATTTCTATCATACTAAAACAAACCAGTATTTCCATTTTGATATATAAAAGTAAAACAACAGATACGATATAAGACACAAGAGTTAACATAGATAATAAAAAAATAATGAAAGATTTGCTTGATTTGATGAGTTTAAGGATTTGTTGAATTATTTATAAATGTAAAAGAAATTTTTAAACTTTTTTAAAAATATAAAATTTTAAATTTTAAATTTTTGACAAAAATGCTCTCTCTAATAATTAAAGATTTGAATATTAAGGATGGCATTACGATCATTTTGACCAAAAGAGGCTTTTTCTAATATCTTGTAGTTTTTTGTTCAAAAAAAAAATCGTTTTGATAAATAAGCTTAAAGCAACAGATATAATGTACGGCACAATACAAAGACTATAAAAAATTAGAATCGGTTGAAGAAAAAGAATGAAAGATATTTTTGTTGTGATGAGTTTAAAGATTTATTAAAGTATTTATAATTGTAAAAAAAATTAAAAAGTTTTTTTAAAATATAAATTTTTTAATTTCTAATTTTCGACCAAAATGCTCTTGCTATAGCAAAAGATTTGAATGTTACGGAGGGCATTATGGTTATTTTGAACAAAAAAAGACTTTTTCTAGTGTCTTGTAGTTTTTTTTCCAAATAAAAATCAATATATATATTTTTTTTAAGAAAAAAATAAAAAATAGAAAGCACCAACCTGGCCCGCTTTACAACAGGTGAACCATCGAGATCGGAGAGGACCAATAAAGCCTGGCTCCTAGATTCCTGCTTATTTTAATAAAAATTTACCTATTCCAGCAATAGCCTAACATAGCTTTATTTCCGAACTAAACAATATGTTAGAGAATAATTATGCTCTTTTTTTTTACAGGAGATAAAATATGAAAAGTTTTAAGGCAATAGTAGAGTGTTTGCACTCAATCGGACTTGTATTATCAGGGATGGCAGTCTTCAGTCTTGGGATTATCAGACTTGTATTCTTAGGGATAGCAGTCTTCAGTCTTGGGATTTCATTCCTCTCACTCCAGCTCCTGAGAAAGATCGGTGATGGAGCATGTGCAGCATTATCAACCTGCTACAGATACCAAATAATGGCATGTCCAACTAATACTGAAAAGAAAACAGAAAAACTTAGTAAATAAAATAATATCTCAATCATACTAAAACAAATCAGTTTTTTCGTCTTGATATATAAAAGTAAAACAATAGATATAATATAAGATACAATACAAATATTATAAAATATTAGCATCGGCAGAATAAAAAAGTGAAAAATTTGCTTGTTGTGCGATGAGTTTAAAGATTTGTTGAAGTATTAATAAATATAAAAAAATTTTAAAACTTTTTTAAAAATATAAAATTTTTAATTTTTAATTTTCTGACAAAAATTCTCTCTAATAGTAAAATATTTGAATATTAGAAAAGGCATTATGATTATTTTGACCAAAGAGACTTTTTCTAGTTCTTTATTTTTTTTTCGAAAAAAAAATCTTTTTGATATATAAAAGTAAACAACAAATATAATATAAGGCACAATACAAATACTATATAAAGAATTAGTATCAGCAGAAGAAAAAGAATGAAGAATTTGCTTGTTGTGATGAGTTTAAAGATTTTTTTAAAGTATTTATAAGTGTAGAAAAATTTTAAAACTTTTTAAAAAATATAAAATTTTTAGTTTTTCATTTTTTTTGACCAAAATGCTATATTCAATAGTAAAAAATTTGAATATTAGGGAGGGCATTATGATTATTTTGACCAAAAGAGGCTTTTTCTAACGTCTTGTAGTTTTTTCTTTCGAATAAAAAATCAGTAACTTTTTTTAGAAAAAAAATAAAAATAAGAAGTACCAACCGGGCCTTGCTTCTTGGTTTCTTCTTATTCTAATAAGAGTTTGCTTATCCAAGAAATAGCCTAACATATCTTTATTTTCGAACCAAATGATACGTTAGAGAATAATTATGCTTTTTTTTAATAGGAGATAAAATATGGAAAGCTTTAAGATGATGGTAAAGTATTTGCACTCGATTGGACTTCATTATTAGGGGTGACAGTCTTCAGCCTTGGGGTTTCATTCCTCTCACCCCAGCTCCTGAGAAAGATCGGTGATGGAGCTTGCGCTGCAAGATCAACATACTACAGATATCCAATAATGACATGTCCAAACAGAGAAACTTAGTAAATAAATTAACATCTCTATCATACTAAAACAAATTAATTTTTTCCATCTTAATATATAAAAGTAAAACAACAGATATAATGCAAGACAACTATAAAGAGTTAGTATCGGTCGAAGAAAAAGAATGGAAGATTCGCTTGTTGTGATGAGTTTAAAGATTTGTTGAAGTATTTATAAATATAAAAGAAATTTTAAAACTTTTTTTAAAATATAAAATTTTTAAATTTTTAATTTTTGGACAAAAATGCTCTCTCTAATAGTAAAAGATTTGAATGTTAGGGAGGGCATTATGGTCATTTTGACGAAAAGACTTCTTTTCTTGTGTCTTGTAGTTTTTTTTTTCAAAAAAAAATTAACAGCTTTTTTTAGTAAAAAAAAATAAGCACCAACCGGGCTCGCTTCAGAGCAAGTGGACCCTTGAGGTCGGAGAGGGCTAATAAGGCCTTATTCCTAGGTTCCTACTTATTTTAATAAGTTTGGTACTAGGGAAGCTTTATTTCCGAACCAAATGATACCTTAGAGAATAATTATGCTCTTTTTTAACAGGAGATAAAATAGAGGAAGCTTTAAGGCGATGGCAGAGTGTTTACGTTCGATCGGACTTGCATTCTTAAAAGTAGCAGACTTTAGTCTTGGGATTTAATTCCTCTCACCCCGGCTCCTAAAAAAAATCGGTGATTGAGCATGTGCGGCAGGACCAACCTATTACTGATACATGTATCTTACAACATTCTTTGCAGTGGCTAGCAGTGTGATAATGGTCACGTCCACTGTGAGAAGCTACTGGGAATTTTTAATGAAAAGTTAGTAAGTTTTTGAGTGAGAAATTTTATTTAAACAGTAGTTCTTCTTTGTCTCTTTTTCTACCAAAGATAAAATATTTTTACCAAAATATTTAATATTTGCAAAATTATGATGTATATTCATTAGAAGTGGATTAAAATGTGAATTATTGCAGGGATATAAGAGATTGATTAATTCAAATATCAAATTGCAAACAAATGGCCCAAAAATTTTTCGACAAGCAACATTAAATATTTAGACTGATCAATCTTCATAGTATATATAATTGATTTACAATAAGTGGTATCTAATACAATAACATACAACATATATCCAATAAACGACATGTCCAGCTAACACTACAAACAAAATAGAGAAACCTAAAAAGTAGAATAACATCTCTATCACACTAAAACAAACCAGCTTTCCTGTCTTAATATGTAAAAGTAAAATAATAGATATAATATAAGATAGAATACAAATACTGTAAAGGACAATAGCATATACAGCTAGAAAGCGAAGGAGGAGCCTTCTCGGATGGTTCTGTATATGCTGATGGGATCGGACTTCGATCTTGATGGTGACTGTGGTCGCAATCAACATCACACAAGTAGCCACTGCAACCAATGCGGCAAGATACATGTATCTATAATAGGCTGGTCCTGCCGTGCATGCTCCGTTATCCGTCGTTCTCAGGAATTGGGGCGAGACCAATGAAATCGCAAGGGTAAATGCTACCACCCCAAAGCATGCAAGTCCGGTCGTGTACGGATACTCCACTGCCACCTTAAAAAATACAGAGCATAATTATTCTCTAACATTTTAAAATATATATATATTTTTTGATAGGTTTGATTAGATTGAGGAGTTAGGAGAAAAAAAAGTTAATTACAAAAATTTAAAATTAAAGAATTTTACACAAATACCTACTTTTCATTTTTTATTTTTCTTTCCAGACTTTCAAAAAATCTATATTTAACCCCCTTCAAATCTCAAAAATATTTTTAAATGGTTGTTGCATTAATGGAGAGGATCTGAAAAGCTTGAAATTATGTATCTACGTGCTATTTCCATATCATATAAATAACTGTACATCTCCTAAAATTATATGATAATCTAGAATTTAAAATAGTTATGTATATAAGATATAAGGGTTAAATCTTCATATTTCTCTCTATCTGATGTTTCAGATTTCTCTGAGGGAGAGGGGGATGCGATCGGGGGTAGGGGGCGGAGGGGGGAGAGGCGCTGTTCCAGAGGGGGCGCGGTTCAGTATGTGGGCCAGAGGGAGGATAGCGGCAATTCCGTGGGGACAGTGGTGCCAGGGGAGAGAGGCGTTTCAAGTCCCCCGGGGGGCGCGGGAGGGGAAGGGAGCGGCGAGTCCTCTCATGTGTGGCCACTCCCAAAAAAAAAAAAAGAAAGTAGGGTAGAGGTTCTCAAATTCTCCATTATACCTTCTTATTTACTTTAAGATAAAAGAATTTTTTTATATTATAATTACCAATAAAAGATGTTGCTCAAATTAATAAGTTGAGCACATGCTTGGTGTGATTAGACTCATCATGATAAGGTTTGTCTTTGGGGTATGTACGAAACCAAGGACAATTGATCTTTAATTATCTCTTTGTTTGCCATCGCACTCGTCTCCTATTAAGGGTTTAGTTTTGCTTTGATAATAGTGTTTTGTTTGCATTGATATGTGGTGGCACGTATTAAATTAGGGTTTCGTATGCTTTGATGTTGGCTGGCACAGATAATGTAGTTCTGATGTGTAAAGAAGACATGCATGTACGAAAAATGAAGGTTGTGACAGGGGCGGAAGGAAGTGGGGCGTGTGCGGGTTCCATAGGGGGCGGAGGGGGAGGGGGGCGCGGGTTCCAGGGGAGCCGAGGGGGAGGTTGGCCCGCTATCGGGGGGGAGGTGCCGGTTTGAGTTAGGCCCAGTGGGGTAGGGAAGAGACAGGGAGGCGGCGTACCTGAGCAGTACGGGGGCGCCGGAGCAGAAGTGGCAGTGCTTTAGCCTCAGCAGGCACGCCCTGGTAACGGGAGGAGCGCGGCAACCGGCGGTGGGGAAAGAGCTAGCAGTCGTCACCGCCGAGGACGAGGACTAGCAGTGTTGAATGGATTATTTGGGATGAGAGGGTTGGGGAGAAATGAGAATTTTTGAGAGGAGAGGGTTGGGGAGGAGAGGGTTGGGGATCGAGAAGGGAGAATAGGAGATCAGCTTAAATTATAGAATATTTCAGTGAAACATATTTTTCGTTTTTTAATTTTTTTTGAGCAGTTTTATGTACCCATCTATACAGGCTATACATACAAGCTATAATTCCTAGCTATAATAAGTAGGGACTAGGGGTAATTGAACCCCTATAAGGAGGAGGGACTAGGGACTAGGGAGGCTTAAGATGGATTTTTTTTAAAAAAATCTAAAAATAAGAAAAAAAAATGACAATTATGTAGAAGCAAGTTGATCTTCCAATGGCAAAAATTGTAGGGTTAGGTTGTAATAAAGCATTTCTCATATTATAGTCAACCCTTCAAAAAAATAAAAAATATTTTTGTGAAAAAAAAATGTATGGAGACCCCTCAACTATAGATCATTCCCAAATCGATCTCTCAACTTTTTCGTTTGAATTAGTAATCAACTTCTAACTTTTCTCTTTATATATTTTTTTAAAATATTTAGTTAGGTTAAAGACTTTACTAGATTAATTCATCATGTAAGTTATATTAAAAAATAATTAACATTATTAAAGTTAATAAAATCATCAATCGGTTTGATAACGTCCTTTTTTTTTTTTACTATTTTAAATTGATTTAAAAAATTAAAAAAATCTAGCCACTTAAAGTTGTCATTTTTAATTTTTTAAAAATATAAAATATTTAAAAATATTATCAATAAAATTAAATTGGTATTTTTATTAAAAAATTTAAAATTTATAAAAACTATTGTGAAATAATAAATATTTATTATCATTAAATATTTATTATTAATATTTATTATTAATAAATATTTAATAAGTATTTTTATTATCATTATTAATAATAAATATTTAATGATAATAAATATTTATTAAATATTTATTATTTTACAATAATTTTTATAAGTCTTCTCACAATTATAATTTACTTTGCCAACAAGCTATCTATAACAAGTTATCTATACAAGGTATACGATGGGCGCTTGAACTTGAGCCCTCTATGCACATCCATGTGCTTGATTTTTCTTTTGTTTGCCTTTCATTGGACTAGAATGTAGATAATAGTGTGATTATTTATGTAAGTTCTAGAGTCGTAGAGATGGTGGGGTGCGAACAAATGTAGAAAATAAGAAGGTTCTGCTTCCCTGCAAAAGCTTTTTTAATTCAGTATATATAGGAGCGGTTAATACTAGATAGAGAGTGCGTGGAATAGGGTTTTGAAAGAAGAAAAGGGGGAGAGAAGAAGAAAGAAAGATGTGGTAATTAAATTTATTTTCGTGAAGTTTATTTTCTTAAAAAAGAAGATTTTTAGAATTCTTTTATCGGAAAAATTCGTTTTTTCTCTCTCACGGTTCTTAACTACTCCCACCATCTCTCCACTCTCTCGCACGCTTAGGGGTGTAATGTGGGCCGTGCCGAGCCAGCACGGCTCACATTCACCCGGGCCAAATCGGGCCAGGGATCAGCTCGGCCCGATCTGAAGGAAATCCGCCGGCCATATTTGATGGATGCCCAGCCTAGCATGGCCCTCGGGCCCGGACTGCACGTGCCGAGCTGGGCCGGGCCGGGCCGGGCTCCGTGCCAGCTCTTCAATATTTTTTATTTTTAAAAATAATATAAAAATATTAAAAAATAAAAAAATAAAATAGTTCTTTTTTTTGTTTCCACTAATATGTTCGCTAAAAAAATAAAATTTATTAAAAAACTTAGAAAGTAGTAAATTTTTGAAATAATTTTAAATTTTATGAAGCCTTGAAATTTTTTTTAAAAATTTCTCAAAAATTTAAAATTTAAGAAGAGATAGGCTCATCTCTATAGAAGGGGCCTACAAACTTAAAAAGGGGCCTAGAGTCTACGGCCCTAGGCCCCCTTTTTTTCATACCTTGGGAGTTGGCGAGCCAGCTGGTTTCCGAACTCCCAAGATGTTGCTTAAGGAGTTGGGGAGCCAACTGTCCCCAAACACACTGGGGGGCCGTGCTGGTCCAACAGGCATGGCCCATGCGGGCCGTGCCGTGCTGGACGGCCCCACGGTAATGGCCCAGCACGGCCCAAATGCCAAGATGGGCCGGCCCGGCACGGGTTCTATAGTACCCACGGTTGTGCCGGGCCAGGCGCCCCGTGGGCCGCCCGACCCATTTTACACCCCTACTCACGCTTGTTTAATTTCCTCCCCTCATCTCTTTATCTCTCTCTTATCTGTTTTCTCTTCTACGGAAGAACCTCTTTTTTCCTGATAACCGCTCTCTCTCGACTGCGAGCTCTTTCGCGGGAGCAGTAGGGAGGACGAACGACAAGGATTAGGAGGAGGCGAGACCGTACGTGGTCTGAACCCAAGGTCCCCGCTCTCTCAGGCGCGCTCTCTCTTGATCTCTTTGTTTCGTTCGAGTCATAACTCTCACCTTCACCGCAATGCATAGGTACAGGTACATATTACATTTCGCGCACACCAAAATTTTCTATTAGAATTTAATTATTAGATATATATTTTAAAAATATTTATTATTAATATTTATTATCATAAAATATTTATTATTAATATTTATTATCATAAAATATTTATTATTAATAAATATTTCATTAAATATTTGTTATTAATATTTATTACTAATAAATATCTAATAAATATTTTTATTATCATTAAATATTTATTATTTTACAATAATTGGTAAGAAAAGTGGGCCAACATGAGCTTAAATTAGAGGGTACAGTGTAAGCTTATATAGTAATCATAGGCTGGAGTAGAGTTTAGGTTATAGCTAGGAATTATAGCATGTATAGCCTGCGCGGATGGGTACGTAAAACTGTTCGAAAAAAATTAAAAAATAAAAAAAAATGTTTCACTGTGAAATATTATATAATTTAAGCTGATCTCTCATTCTCCCCTCTCGATCCCCAACCCTCTCCTCCTATATCTCCCATTCTCCCTACCCCCAACCCTTTCCTCCCTAGCTCCCTTCGATGCTGCTAGTCCTCCTCCCCGGCGGTGACGACTGCTAGCTCTTTCCCCGCCGTCGGTTGAAGCACTCCTCCCGCTACCAGGGCGTGCCTGCTGAACAGCTCTATTCTCTCTTCTTCTCCTCCTTCACAATAACTCCATCATCATCTTCTAATGAATTTTCACCATTTCCACGGCCCGATCCACGCTCCCGCACCGTGGAATCCATTTAGGAGCAGTGGCGACCCTTTGGTATTTTCCAACCAGCCTTCCCATCACCATTGGACGACGAAATTCATCCTAATAGTCCTTTCTCCGGCAGTCATTGTGCTTCTTCTCGCCCTTTTGACATGCTACTATTGTTTTTGCTACTGTCGTAGTGTTCGACGAGAACACCAATCGGTCGCCTCCGCCTCCATATCGTCCTCAACATGCTCAGCACACAGTCCCTCCAACAGTCAGGCACAACAGCAGCCGCAACAACAGCTCAGCGAGGGCACTAACGTCACCGAGATCCAACTGGCAGGGGTCACTCTTGAGATACAAGAGGAGCAGCATTTACTTGAAAACCAATAAATAAAAATATATTTTTTGTGTGCCTATTCTTCTTATTATTGATTGTTTATAATCAATTTTTTTTAAAATTCAAGCAGTAGCAAGTATGGCGAAGTAGGTTGACGTTTCCACTATGCGGCTACTCTTGATTAGTATTGGCCTAGTATTGCATGTACTATATAAGGCCCCGTTTGGATGCCCTTAAAAACATAGCATAGTTAATATGCTATACCGGTAGAAAATTTATCTTATTAAGCGTTTGGAAGAAAAAAAAATTCCGTAATTTTTGGAATATAGTTAAACTATACACCAAAAAATGAAGTAAAATTATAATCCACTTTAACCAAAGAAAAAGAATTTCATCATTCTTGGACAAAGGTGCATTAAGTTCTAACTTTTAAATTTCAACATGAAATTTTAAATTTCAACATAGATTTTAAATTTTAAATTTAAAAATTTACAATTTAATTTATATTCATATTTTTAAATTTAAATTTAAATTTTAAATTTAAATTTTAAATTTTAAATTTTAAATATCATAAATTTTATAATTTTAAATTTAAATGTCAAATTTTAAATTTTAAATTTTAAATTTTAAATTTGAAATTCAAATCTCAAATCTCATTGTTCAAATTTCAAATTTGAACTTTAAATTTAAAATTTATTTTTTAAATTTAAAATTTAAAATTCTAAATTAATATAAAATATTAAAATTTTTATTTTTAAAAATTTTAAATTTCAAAATTTTAAAAAATAATTTAGATTTTTATTTTTAAATTTTTAATATTTAAAAATTTAAATTACACATTTCACATATCAAATTTTAAATTTAAATTTATTGAAAATTTGAAAATTTAAAATTAGAGAAATTCGTGAAATTGCACAATGCGCATCCAAACAGCTTTAAAAATTGAATCCGCGGAATCTTTAGAGTTACAGATTTCCTATTTCATTGGACAAAGGTCCAAAAACCACAGTTTATAATTTTCGTGAGAATTTTTGCTGTAATATCCAAATAGGCCCTAAGGTGTAGATCAGATGGTACTATTTTCTGTCAGTAATTAATTTAGAGAGACGTTTTTAATTTGCTATTATTTATATAATGTATTCATTCATGTATGTGACTTCTTCGTTTGATTGGGATTAAGTAAGAACTTGTTATTCCAGAGATAGGATTAAGTTCAGGATTAAGTGGGGTTAGAATAATTTTGTGTTTGGTGAGAATTGAGTTTAGTTTAGGTATAAGTAAAATAGTATTTGATTGGAGTAGGTGAATAAGAAGGACATTGTTTTGTATAAATAGAAAATAATGTATTGCCCCAATTATATATAAATTAAATTTAAAATTTAAATAATTAAAAATAATAATATTTTAAAATATAATTAAAATTTATATTTTTAAATTTCAAATTAAAATTTAAAGTTACAATATAAAAATAGTCAAAAATTTACATATTAAATAATTAAAAATATTTTAAATTTTAAAATTAAATTCAAATTAAAATAAATCATATATTTTAAAATCTCAATTAAAAAATTTAAAAGTCAATATAAAATATCAAATTTAAAATTTAAATAATTAAAAATAATAATTTAAAATTTAAAATTTAAAATTTTTAAAAATAAATATAAATTTTTAAAATTTTAAATTTAAAAATTAAAATTTATATTTATATTTAAAAATTAAATAGGGGTGAGATTAACTTAATTCCAACCCTATTCCTGGGGTGGGGTGGGGTTAGCTAATCCCACCCTATAAGGGAAATTTTTTATTTGTGGTTAAAAGGGAGGGGGTAAACATTGTAATGTTTAGAATGTTGGATTGATGATTTCAATGTTATCTATTACTCTTTATGAATCTCCAATGCTTTAAGCTGATGTGTCATAACCTCCTAATTTTGAATTTTTTTTTATTTAGAATGAGCCATTTTATTCTTTCTCTCAACATACGTCTTTTCATCTCATCCATTTAATTTTTATTTAGAATGAACCATTTTACTCTCTCTCTCAACATACCTCTCTTCATCTCCCCCATTCAATTTTTATTTAGAATGAGCTATTTGCCTCTCTCTCTCTCTCAACATACGTCTCCTTATCTCCCCCATTTTATTCTCTCTCTCTCAACATACGTCTCTTCATCTCTCCCATTTAATTTTTATTTAAAATGAGCCATTTTACTCTCTTTCTCTCTCTCCATCGTTGGGTTAATATCTGTTGTCTACAGTGAGAGACTTTTGGTAGATGTACCAAGTGAGATATACAAAAAAATATTTGATATTTTATTATTATTAATTACTACTACAGCTTCTACCCGCTGCAAAGCGCGGGCCTCTTCGCTAGTTAAATATGATGTTTGCTGTGTCCCAGTGTCCCATCATTTCTTAATTTTCTGGCTTTCATTTGAATTTCGGTAAAATGTACTTGAATCCTCCAACTATAGAGATTTTTGAAACATACCCTTTAGCTAATTGTTTTTCTTTTAATTTACATTCTTAACCTTCATTACCTATAATTTAAATTATTTAGGTTATTAAAGTAAAATTTTTATTTAATTTAAGACCACGGTAAACTTAACTGTTTTTAATGCTATTACTTGATGAAAGTATGAGTTTTGACAACTGTACATTATTATTCATTAATTGTTAATAATTGATTTTAGAACATTTTTTTTCTTTTAACATAATTAATGAAAAATTGAAAGAAGAATTTTGTAGGACAAAAAGCTGAAAGCATCCGATAAAAATTTAGTCAAACTGATCTCGTGAGATGCAGCTCGACACTCACTATATATCAAATATTGAATTTTATATCATGCCGCTTTAAACTTTGCAAATTAAATTTAACTATTGAAAATGTTCTGTCCGGAAAGATCTATGTACATGATAAAAAAATTTCTCATAAAAATTTATTAAATATATTAGATGAAATAACAGCCTAAGAGTAGCGGAACATAGATGCAGCGGATAAATAGAATTTTAATTAGAGAACACTTAATGATAACAATCGAAAAAATAACAGTAAGAATAGGGGTGTCAAACGGGCCGCGCGGCCCGGGCCAGGCACGGCACGAGCACTGTAGCATTTGTGCCGGGCCGGCCCGGCCAGTTGAACCGGGTCGTGCTGGACCTTACTCCCGCGGCCCGGTGGCCCGACACGGCACGGCCCGGCCCGGCCTGTGTAGCAAGTGCCTCCCAAACCGGGCGCGGCAAGGAGTTGGGTTGTACCCAACTCCCAAGGCCCCTGCAGCACCCCAACTCCCAATGCACATTGGGAGTTGGGTTTTGACTTTGGGCTCTTCCAAGGGAGATAGCCTATTGGACCAAAATGCCCTTCCCAGCAGTCAAAGTTTTAACTGTTGGGAAGGGCATTTTGGTCCAAAAAATTTAAAATTTTAAAATAATTTAAAATTTTAATATTTTTATAAATANTAAATTAAGAAAATATGAACTTATGAGGTTAATTTGTGAAGTTATTTATAAGCTTTAGAGATAGTTATTTGTTTATTTTTTAAAACTTTGAATTTAAAATTTTAATTTTTTGGGCGACATTACTGTCATGAGATATTTTTTGAGATATTTACTATTCTGGTTATGCATAAGCTCTGGTACCTAGGCAATTTGCCAATTTGTCACCTTAATTTCCTTTCTTTGTTTTTCTACCAACCGAATTTACTTTGGGGCAAAACTATATATAGTTAGAATCTGACTCTGTCAACACTCAACAGTAGGTAATTTTGAATTTTGAAATAGACCTTTTAGTCCTTTTCTTAAAATAATTGACACACCATAACTTTGAGTTTGGAGTTTTTGGACTCTGTCAATAGTAGGTAATTTTGAATTTTGAAATAGACATTTTAGCCTTTTTTTGTTAAATCGACATACCATAACTTTTGTATATTTTAGTTATCTATTTACGTCGATCAAATTGAAATTTTTTATTATTTATGACTTATTATGTTGAATTTAACTATTTTGAATGCTATTTAGTTGACGAAGGTATAATTTTCATGAGTGTTATTGGATAATGATTGATAATTATATTTCTTTAAAACAAAAAAATAATAAGTCAACAATAAAGGAAATATCAACTATTTAATTTGAGGGCCAATAACTACGAGGATTAGAGAAAAATTTAGCAAATTAATCTTTTGAGATACATCTCCTGGTTGCTGTATATTGAATGCCGTTCTACAATATTTTAAAATCCATGCAGCATGAGCCTAAAAATAGAATATAATATGTTTAAAAGATGCGCATGATAAAAAGAATTCTCATAAAAAAAAAATTAATTCATTCCAACAATTTGTGTAGATTGTAATATCAGAAATAATAATGAAACTAAAAAAATATTTAAAACTAAAAATAAATAATTAGTTGTCTTTTTCGTAAATTAGGTTTTCTTATAAAAAAAAATTTATTTTTTTATTTGATGCAAATAGACGTGTCTCCTTACAAAGAGTATATTTCTTCACTAAGAAATGAATTATTTTGTGAAAAAATGTCTTTTCAATAATGTGAAAAGATATGTCTTTTCACTATTCATGAAAAGATAAGTTCTTTTTGTAAAAATATGTGACATTAAAACTTGTGTTTTTTTATGGTAGCTATTAAAGTGCGCTGCAACTAGCGCCGGCAAATGAGCGAGCCGGCTTACGTTCGACTCGCGTTCGACTCGATATTTGGCTCGCTCGAGCTCGACCCGAAATTAAACGAGCCGAGCTTGAACAAAAAAAAGAGGTTGAACAAAAAAAAGCTCGAATTCATTTCAAGCGAGTTGAGTATTATGCTCGATTCGAATTAGGCTCGGAAAGTTCAAAAGTCGAATTTATATATATAATATATTATATATTAATATATATATTATACTATAATTATATATTATTAATATTATATATAATATATATTATTTTATTTATATATTAGCTGAGTGAATAATCTGAGTTAGGTGTAAATGGGATATATGGTTGTTGGCTAAAAACACCAAATAGCAAATAAAAGAGCAAATTTCATAAATTTATTATATCTTTTACTTTATCTTTCTTTCTTTTCACAGAGCGTCTTAATTTTCATATATTTCCGTCTCTTTTCTCTGTTTTGTTTCTCACCTAACAGTGGCCAAGTCGGAGCCTAAGTTACAGTAAGGCACTATACCCGCCCAGTTGCTACCTTGGCGTATTATTGTTATTGCTTGAGAAATAGTACAGAATATTTTTAAAGTAAAAATTATTATTATATAAAGATTTATTTTAGTATATTATATGATTGGATGATTGTAATCCAATTTTCTATATAATTATATTATTTTTGTTGCATAATGAAAATGAATATATGGAGATTGAAGGCGAAAAGAAAGACATGTGAGGCCGGAAAGATTAGATATTATCGTATAATTTTTTTTTTATTATATATATATTATTTTATATAATTTTGTCTTTGAATTATGATGATAGTTTTTGTTATCAAATTTAGATAATGGTTCTTAAAATTAAACTATTGTATCGGTATGATGTTCGGAGATTTAGCGCTGTTCATGGGCTCGGAGTCGCTCGACTCGAAATTGAGGCTGGGTCGAATTAATTTCAATCAAAGTTTGAGCTTAAATTTAGGGTCGAAATTGAATTTAAGCCGATTTGAGCCGAGGTAGCTCGCTCAAGAGTCGGTGTTTCACCCTAATGAACAGCTTTATCTTATATTATTTTAATTATATTTGATTTTCTAGAGAGAATTTTTTTAAAGGTAGATGTCTTCAAATATGTTTGGTAGTCTTTCGATGTTTTTGTATATATCTTAGAGGTGATTAGCTTTATCTAACAACATATGATTATCGTAGTGAAGCAAATATAATTCAAAATATATTAAAGAGGGCATATTATTTTTATATTCTAAACTACCATTTCTTTCTTTTTTTCATTACGCTCAACAAAACACTATTTTGTTACTGGCTAAAATATATTTAACCAAATACAATTATTTACCACCATTATACCTTCATCTTATACTATTTTGGAACAACTGGTTTTTATTTATACTCGAACCAAACAAAGCACATGAGGATTAACCTAAAGAAGCTGTTTTTACATTATCCGATAATATTGAGGCTATCGAGATTTGAGGTGTTGACATAGATGATCGATGTTTTTAGTAACTAATTGATGTGATTCAAACTTGTAGTCTTTGAATACAGAAATAGATTTTTGTTATAATTTAATGCTAATAATTATATATGAGCACATGACAAGTGCAAAGTAGGGGCCTCAATCAAGTTTCAATGGTGCTTGGATTGGCTTGGGGCCGTTTGCCGTACCTTAATTTTTCAGAAAAATGGGTAAAAGCTTGGCGCGGAAGTTCAATTTTTTTGAGCTAGATGTAGAGGAAGGGCAAATGTTGACAAACTTAATTTTTTTTTTTGTAATTAATTTAACGACCGAAATGAAAGCGGGTCCAATTATAATAATTATTATTTATTTAAATTTCAAAATTTTAATAATTTCTCATATTAAAATATATGTTCTAATTTAAACTTCAAATTAAATTTGCTATTTTTTTTAAAAAAGTTACCCTCCGTTCAACCCTATATGTGAGAAACGGTCAATTATTGTTCTAAAGACGAGAGGAACAATATATTGATAAACTTATAAAAACATCTTTTACAATAATCTTGGTGGTCCATTTTAAATGTCACTTTAAATTAATTTCAAGTTTTAATTTATTCCTATTAAATATATTTAGTTCTTAAATTTAAAACTTTTAAATTATAGTTAAATTTTTTTAAATATATAGATCTCTAAAATATTTTTTAAATTCAGTGGATTTAACCAAAAGTGAAAAAAATTTAAAAATTCTTTTCTTTTTAAAATCCACCTTTTCAACTTCTTTTCTTTTCCCTTTATTTTCCTTGTTTCTTACCCTTTCTATGCACTCCTACCCCTATTTAGGGCCCAACTCTTCGTTCCATACTTGTTGGCAAAAATTGCTGGTGCTAAAGATGAAGGCTGACAATAAATTATATGTTTGCACAAATTAGTAGTTGGCTTTCTATTTTTATTAAAACTAGTTAAATGATCAATTTAATGGGATCATTAACATTAATTACTAGATAAATTTAAAATTTAAATCAACAAAGTCACTTAATCAGAAAAAAGAAAAAAACAATGAAGACTTCCCCAAGATGGGACATTTGAACTCCGTTTATGTATGATTAACTTGCAACTGATTCATTTTTTGATTGGTGAGTATATTGAGATTAATGGAAATATATGCATTTATTTTATTTTTTACAAAGATAGATTTATTCTAGAATATAAAATGTTTACTCAGGTGTCGAGCTTAAGTTGAAAAGCTACAAAAAAAAAAAAAAAAATTGTGAACTCAACTGCATGAATAGCTATTATGCAATGGCTTGCCAGAGATCAATAAAAATATCTAGCTGCTTTTAAGAGTGCTTAATAGAAGTACAAAGATGATAATTCTATGCTCAGACCGCTAGTAATAACATAAATCTTAACAACTGTTCAACAATAATGACCAGTATAAAGCTAGAAAGTCCATTAAAATACAGCAGGTGGAAATACACGTTGCTCGTAACCGTAAACAATCCAATGAAGCAGGGAGCGGATGGAAAGACTGTAGGAATAGTTATGGCTACTATCATATGCACAAATTAAACTCGCAGTCCGTCTACTAGGTACAGAATTTATTGTACAGTGATCTGTAACGAGAATTGGACTTTACTTGTGCGGCAAGTATACTAAATGAACAGATGGCATACAGGGAGAAGACGCTTGAACGCTGTGCAAAATATCGCTATGGATTCGAATCTCGTCGTATGGGTGCGCGGCGTCGGTAATCTTTCCATAAGAGAAGGAAAAGTGACAAATATGACGCACCAAAGTAGAACGCATCAACTTTCAAGAATCTATCCAGAACTCTCTTAATAGTATTTAACCTGCAATAAGCAAATAATGTAAATAAATAATAAATATTTTCATATTAAAAAAGAAAAGTTGTGGGTACTTCTCGTGCAATGTCATGGAGCAACGGCCCAGAGGCCGGGAAGGAGGCGCAAAGCAACAGGGGAATCGATCTAGAAGGATGGAATTTAAAATATCATAAAAATTTTTAAACTGTTCACGGTATTATTTTTTTGTAATCTACGCGATGGAGAATTAGCGATGTCAGGTCTCAATAATTTTAGTGAACAATTTCTAAAATATTGCCAAGTATTTATTTTAAACCGATTAGTATTGAGCCTCTGTATCGGTTCGTCTACTGTGCTGCTATGAGGTTTCTCTTACCCTAGGTTTCTGTGAATGTCCAACTTTTCCTGTCTTCTTTCGCCGCACTATTGGACAGATGGTGTTATTGATTTGGTATGCATAGTGTATAGAAGCGTTATTATTGCACACTTCCTAAATCTGTTTGGACGAAATGACGCCTACAGAAAACAAAGCGCTATGGATGACCACGGCCAAAAAGGGGTTAAGCTAAATGTTTATTCAAACTTATTTACACACAGGCACTTTGATTGGCCTAATTCTTTATATATGCTATGCTGTGCTAGCTGGATGTGTGCAATCCATAATACCACGGCTACAATGTTGTTATCACACATACAAGTTTTAATTAAAGTAAAAATTGATGATTGCGGAATACGTAGATAAATATAAAGTTAAGATTAATAACGAAATTATATTCGGGACCGAAAGTTACAGGGTGGTAAAGACATTAGGACAATATAATAAGCAATTACTTTTAATTACTTTCTATCAAAAAAAAAAAGATGAACGAAATGAAAGGCTGTTCCGAAATAGGCCCTTCTTCTTTAATTTTTTCAGATTTCTGGGATCCTTTCTCGATCGCCTTTGTACTTTTTTTAATTAAGAGTTAGATTAATTTTGCAAAATCAAAATTAATTGAAATTGTAGATCTAAATTTTAATGATTAGATCCAAAATATTTATTTAACAAATTGCAAATTTTAAATTTAAAATTTAAAACTGAAATGTTAAATGTTTAAATTGAAGAAATTTAATATCTTAAATTGCTATTATTGAAGACTGAAATTTTTATTAAACATTCAATATAAATTTTAAATTAAAATAAAATTTACCTTTTAAATATAGAATATTAAATTTAAAGTTTAAAATAAAATTTTAAATATTTATATTTTTAAATTTTAACAAAAAATTGTTAATTTTAAATTTTAAATTTTAAAATTTGGTGTAAATGTAAATTTTAAAATAAGATTAATAATACTGAAATATTAGAACTGCAATTTGACAATTTATTCGGAATCTATGATTTGGTGCATAATTTATAATTCAGAATCAGATTTTTAAGAAATTAAATTTTGTTGTTTCTTATTTTTGGTCCTTAAAATAAAAAATCTAATCTAAAGAAACAGATTTTTGCAATCATTCTATATGAAAAAATTATATTCATTTGTTGGCTCTAATACTTTTTTGCGAATTGTAGGCCCAACATCCTTAAGCTGTACACTAAGAGGCTAATTGTTATCTTTATAGTCCACGTCACTGGGCGTGGTGTAGAGTTCTCCAATATTTTAAAAAATTCTAGTAATAAGAAAACAAAAAATCACAAGATCGTTAGAAGCAATGTTTGATCTTGATGACAATTTGAATAGGATTAGTGTAATAAATCATTTTCATAGAATAGTCAGCCTTAAAAAAAAGAAATTCCGAAAAAGGTACGGAGGACCGCTCGAAACTATAGATCATTCCCAAATGATCTCTAAACTTTTTTGTTTGGATTGGTAATCAACTCTAACTTTTCTTTTATTTATTTATTTATTTTTATATGATTATTTAGTTGGTCAAGACTTTAACTAGATTATTCTATCCCGTAATTATATTAATAAACATTAACATTTTTAAAGTTATAAAATCATCAATCGGCTGATAAATGTTCCTTTTTTCTTTTAACTACTGTCAATGATTCAAAAAATTTTTAAAAGAATCTCAACTCAAAAAAAAAAGAAAAAGAAGTTTCATGTTGGACATGCATTTCTAAAGGCAGGTAGCGTAGAAGGGTTTATAACATTTCCAACAAAGAGTTTTTTGGATTTTGTAATATTCCATTTATCACCTCCAAAATTTTGAATTAAAATAACACCAGCTCAGATGTTAATTCTAAAAGTGTTAAAGTTGTTAATATAACTTAATTAGGCAGGTTTATGGAATAATTACAACGTAAGTTTCATCGATGATTTATTATCTCGGTTTATAATCTGAAAAGTGTAGAAATAAACAATATTTAGAATAGCGAGGTCAGAATTAGGTCTCCATTACATTTTCTGCGAAAGGGTAAATTATGACATCAGTTTTAAATCAAAAAGATAACATTGAATTAAAATTCTAAATTGCTTAAGCTATTTAATTCGGACCACCGCCTCACCTCCGCCTAGTCCTGGTCGTCTTCCCTGCGGGAGAGCTCGCGGTCCGCGGCCTCACCTCCTAGTCCTCGTCGTCTCCCTAAGAGAGAGAGAGAGAGTAGATGGGGGGAGGAAAAAAGCGTGAGAGATCGAGTGGAGAGATGGTAAGAGTAAAAACGCGTGAGTGAAAGAAAGGGATTTTCCATTTGCAAAAATTTTAAAAATGTTTTGAAAACAAATTTACCACCTATTCCTTTCTTCCTCTCTCCCCCTTTTCTTCTTTCAAAATCCTATTCCACGTCTGTAGTATTAACCTCTCTTATACGGAACCATTCTATTTTTTACACTTGTGCAGGCCCACGCTTCGCGGCGATAAATTTATGTAATTTTTAAAATATTTTAAATAGACTGTTCATTATTATTTACTAAAATTTAGATAAAAGTATATAAAAATATATTTCTATATTTCCGTTGTTATCATTTAAATTTTTAAATTTAAGTTTAAAATTTTTAATTTTTAAATTTAAATTTAAATTTTAAACTTCAACATTCTTGATCTTGAATTTAAAAGTCCTATGCTCAAATTTTAAAGAATATTCAATTTCCACCGTCCATTTTGACATAATTTATTTACTAAGTAAACGATATCGAAAAAAACTAAAATTTTATTCGTAATGTCGTGCCCCGGATTACACGTTCCCCGGGCACGCCGACAAATCCGTCGTATACAAAGAAATTTTTTTTGTATATGAAGCGATAGCTGTACCTGTAAAACATACAATACTACAAACAGTAGTATAGAGTTGCTAGAAGAATCAGTAAAAAAAAATAAACTGAATTCCATATACATACATCAGAACCACGGTACAAAAATTTACTCGCGCTGGCGAGTTAAAAGCTGTATGTACATGAACTCCAGCCAAAACAACTACCTGCTGTAGGGCACCTCTAGCTCGGCACGACGGGTAGGGTTCTAACTCGCGACGCCCTTGCCTCGATCCTGATCAGCAACAGCAGCAGCCGAAGACGATGGCTCTGCAAAAACGGGGTAACAACAGGGCGTGAGAACTACTGTAAAAACAAGTAGTCCTCAGTGGGTGCCGCCCTCAACAACATCGGTCCACCCACTAAGTCTACAGAAGGGAACAAAAGTAGCAGTAAATGCTGGAATAAAATCTACAGCTATCATTTATTACACTATTATGCTCTACTCTGACCTATTGTAGTAATGTGAATTCCGACCAAATTTCTTTAGGGACTGTAAACATATCCGCCCCAGGGACTGTGAACACACCCGTCCCGCCCAGTTGAGACTATCCAGCTACCTCCACACTAACCAGTCCGAGGGGAGCAAGTCAAACCGGCATGCACGACACCAACGCGAAAGCACAGTGCCCATCTCCGGAGTGGCACTCGGGAGAGCTACCCAACCGAGTATGCAGCGTATCTCTGTCGAGCTCAATAGGCTCTCTCAAGCCAAAGTCCAAGTAACCGATACTAACTGGTCTAACAACCAACAGTCACGTGCCCTCGGCACAATCTAACGCCAAAAAGGCGATATGGGTCCATCGTCACCCCCGACGGCATCCAACAGTCCGGAACAGCCTGAACGCTACTGAAAAAAATACACTCGGCATCCCAGCACGAGCGTAACAGAGAGCTAAACTACCTGGGGTATCCGTCGCCTCGATACTGCGACAATACAAAAGTACAACGGCTTCTAAAGCTAAATCAGGTAGTGTAAACAAGTGACAGGTCCAAATCGCTGGTTTTCTCCTAAGTCAATTTCTAAGTCCAACATGTATATTTCTGGTTTACTAATCATGTCCTCCATGCTGATTTTATCCATGATACAATCAACGAAAATGAGCTACAACATGATTTATAAAAACTGAAAATCATACATGTCGACTAATACTGTGCTTAGGAATAAACCGATGTAACCTACCTCGAGAGTTAATCCCTGGCAGCAAAGAACCCCCTCAGCTGCGGAACAACCTGCTGGATCGACCGAAGTCCTCCAAATCCAGAAATCAAGCTAACTCCAAGCTCTACAATCAAAATCCATCAATTCTGTCCACGTATAGCAACAGCAGAGTAAAATAAAGGTTCGACCAAGCTAACCTTCACCAAATCCTGTAATCTTAGGCTTCGTGGATTCCTCTCGAAGTCCTGAATCCAATGAACCAAGTCTCACTACAAACTGATGCTCCTACATCGCACACGAGCCGAAACACCAACGGTCGACGGAGGAAATCTGCAAAAACAGCATCCTTGAGCTTGAAGTAGTTGCGACGATTTCGACGGATCACTCACCTCAAAAATCAAACTCGTACCGGCACAACGTCGGGAACGACGAAAATCTACGCTCGCCCGGCCTCCTCGCAGCACCACAACAACGAACACCCGCTCAAAAGGCTTCGCGGCGCGACGTCGGCGACGAACGAACTCCACCTGAGCTCCTCCTTGCCCACGGTCCAAGCTAGAGAGAAAGGAGAAGAAGGACAGTGAAAACGCTCTCTCTCAGCTCTACACAAGCCTAAATAGAGAGAGGAAAAGGGTGACACGAACGAGGTGGGAAAAGACCAAAAAGTCCTCCTACCTACCCTGGCGTACCGGTACACGGGCCCGTGTACCGGTACAGAGGCCAACCTGAGAGCAACCTGCGCGAAGCCCTGTGCAGTGTACAGGTACACCATGATGGCTGTACCGGTACAGCAAGCAGAAAAATCAGCTATTTGCAGATTTTCTTACTAAATGCTGCTCTCACGTCACACAGAGTCCGTTTTGCGTCTATTTCGCGCAAACGGGACTCAGACTTGTCCTGACACTCTCCAGAGCTGTCGACAAGCCTTCACTGCTGTATATATATATATATATATATGTATATATATACNAGATTTATTTTTATCCTTAATTGTAATTATATTATTATAAAAGGGATTATATCCCTCTTGATGAAATATGTGAGTTTTTATAAAACTCTAGCCGTCATCTCTCTCCTCCCTCTTCTTCTTTTTTTCTCTAGCAAGAAAAATGTCCTTTGAAAGGGAGCTAGCACCCCGGTGAGAACATCAATCAAATCACCTATGAGATCCCTGGTGTTCGGCAGTGAAGGCTTGTCGACAGCTCTGGAGAGTGTCGGGACAAGTCTGAGTCGCGTTGGCGCGAAATAGACGCAAAACGGACTCTTTGCGACGCGAGTGTAGCATTTGGCAAGAAAATATGCAAAATAGCAGTTTTTCTGCATGCTGTACCGGTACAGCCATTAAGGTGTACCGGTACGCTTCATCAGGCTGCGCGCGGGTTGCTCTCGGGTTAGCCTTTGTACCGGTACTCCGGCCCGTGTACCGGTACGCCTGGGTAGGTAGAGGGGCATTTCAGTCTTTTTGAGCCTCGTTTGTGTCACTAGCTCTCCCTCTCTCTATTTAGCCTTGTGTGGGGAGAGAGAGAGAGTTCCTCTGCTTCTTCTTCCTCTCTCTCACTCTCAAACCGATTGTAGGCTAGGGAGGGAGCTCGGTTGGAGCTTTCGTCGCCGACGTCGCGCCGCGGAGCCGTTTGGGGATACGGTTGCCGCCGTTTCATCGCAAGGAGGCCGGGCGAGCGTGGATCTTCGCCGTTATTGACGTCGCACTAGTGCCCTCCACCCGAGCTCCCTCATTGGCTCACGATCGAAGCTAGAGAGAGAGGAGTAGAAGGACAGTACAAACTCTCTCTCTCAGCTCTACGTAAGTCTAAATAGAGAGAGAGGGAAAGGGTGACACGAACGAGGTGGAAAAAGACCAAAAAGTCCTCCTACCTACACTGGCGTACCGGTACACGGGCTCGCGTACCGGTACAATAAGCCAACCCGAGAGCAGTTTGCGCACAACCTGTGCGGTGTACCGGTACGCCATGATGGCTGTACCGGTACAGCAAGCAGAAAATCAGCTTTTTTGCAGGTTTTTTTGCTAAATGCTGCTCTCGCGTCGCACAGAGTCCGTTTAGCGTCTATTTCGCGCCAACGCGACTCAGACTTGTCTCGACACTCTCCAGAGTTGTCGACAAGCCTTCACCGCTGAACACCAGGGGTCTCACAGTTTTTTGGTTTTAGGAGGGAAGGGGTTGGTGGTTAATGCGGCCGAAAATAGCAGTTAACTATAAAGGCAATTTCAGAAAAAGACGAAAAAGACAGGGCATGAATAATTCAGTACTAAAATAGCGGTTCGGAATTCGCACAAAACAGTATAGGAAAAATAAGTGACATTAAAACTGGAGAACATGTAAATACCTATATGAAAATATCACATTAGTCAAGTAAATAGTCTGGTTGTCAAAAGAATAATCTGGTTAATGTGTTTTCATAATGCAGGAAATCAATTATCCTATACATGATTAAACTATGCACCAATAGAGCATAAACCTTAATATCAAAAATATAATTTCGCATCGTGATTGTATAGATACCTATCTCAATCTGAGCCTGTTGAGTTCGATCAAGATAAATTGAACTTGTTTAACATACTCCATTGGATGAAAAAAATCAGCTCAATCAATTAAAAACAATGCCACAGAGAACAAATCATTATGAATTTGTCAGTTTATTGATGATGTACAAATTGAAACAGCTTGATCGGATTTACATTATAATAAGTTGCGTTACAAATTTCATCCCTAATCAACAGTTGCACTCTCAAAATTCACCTTGACCAAGCTTAAACTTTGAGGGCGTCCCACGATTCCGGGTTGAGTCGAACTTGGTCCCGTCAATAAGCGTCCGAGTGTAATGCACTGCAAAATTAATCAACACTCAAAATCAGGAAAAAAACACACCAATTGATCATACTATTTCTGATCTCTTCCAACCAAATCAATCTAATTAGTAACATGATTTTGAATCTAGTCCATTTAGTAAATACTCAATGAATATTCTCATCATTTATATAACAAATCTGATTCAGTAAATCCCATTATACAGTTGAGCAAAGATGTTAAGATTGTTCATGGATTGTGCTCCACCAGTTTGAGCTTCTAATAACATAATAATAGAGTTAGTCAAAAACCTACTTAATTTCAAGATATCGTGAGTTTAATTCTTCACGTTTGCCAATTATTCAGTATTATTCGGGTCATTTACCAATGTGACCAACATAATATATAGCAAAACAGGTAAGTAAAACCTGAACTGAACTATAATATATTTTTCTTTGAAAACCCCAGAAACCAAGCATCAGTATGTTCAGCCTAATTATTTTTGGCCTAGCACCATGAAAGAGTTGAAGTTCAAACTAACTTCCAAAATAGACTATCATCTAAAATTTGTTCAGAACTTGTGACATTTAAGGAGCAGGCCATGAAGGGGGAGGTTGCAGGCATCGTAGTAAATGTTGATAGAAAGTAGGAGACCTCATAGGAGAGTGGCTCTTATCATCACCGTCTTACATTTAGAGATTGTAAGGAATAGCAATAGAACTAAAGGGACGAGTTGAGAAATAAGTAACATGGAAACTGAGGAATATGTAAATGCATAAATTCGAAAATATCACAATAGTCAAATAAATAGCATGTTTGGGATAGCATCTACCAATTAATTAGTATTATTCGTATCATCTACCAAAGTGTCAAGACAAAAATATATTTTGCTCAGACTTTCCTATGAATTGAGCATCATTAGATTTACTCTGAAGCCCTCTAATCAATGCGAGCCCAAAATATACATCACAGAATCAATGCGAGCAACTGGTTGCCTGTAGACAGGCCATCCGAAGTTTGCTCGTTATTAGTTAGGAAGAGAAGCACGCCTTCTAATTATTGGAAAGAATCCGACATTCAAGGGAACGGTCATTATAGCAGGTGGCAACCTTTTGCCATCACAGGAAAGGTCATCACAGCGAACAAACACAGCAAACAAAAGAGAGAGGGTATGAGCGGCTTGAGCTCTCTTTGCATAGATGTAGGTATATTTATAGAGTATCAGGGAACCGAATAGCAAAAACAAATATATTCCCCTATCCTTTCAGCTTCTAGATCATTATGATTTATTTAAAATTTTATTTACAATGTTAACTTCATAGCAGGAATATTGACATCAAACAAAGCATAATGTAAAACGAATTAGTACTCTTATGTATTATTGTATCCTAGTATGTATACGCCTCACTAAAAGCAGACCCAATTATCAACTGGAGGGAAATTTAAATGGAAAAATAGCTTACACAGTAATTGCCAAAAAAAACTACAGTAATAAATCTAAATAAATATGTGCCGTCTGAAAGAAAAATGTCTTGAAAAATATCAGCAAATCATGAGTCGAGAGGAGGAAAATAGGCCTCCTTATGGACCTAGAGGACATTTGAAGCCAGTTGCGTAGGGATTATCCCTCCCAAAGCTATTTCTTTTCTTTCATCTATCATCATTGCCCCAAAAAAATACATTCAAGAAATTAGTATTAATTAAAGAAAAAGGGTGGTATTACAAACATAAATCTAAATAAATTTTTGTGGATTGAAAAGGAAAAGGAAAAAAAATATCAAGACAGTATAAGTCGCGAGTAGGAAAATAAGTTATAGAATAGCAGCAATAGAAAAACCTGGAATGAAGCCTATTCCTTCTAATTCATTTTTGGCCTAAGAGCAAATGAGTTGAGTATGTAGACCGGGCCCGCCTCTTTTTTCTTTTACCCTCTGAGTCATCACTGCTGAAGAAAAGAGTATGGAAAGAATGCAAAAAGCATGCAATCCCACACTATGCAAAATTGTTATGGAAGCTTCCGCTTGTTCCAAGGCAATATTTTCACACTTTGCTCAAGAAGAGGAAGAAACTGAACAGGAGCATAAAGAAATCAAGGAAATCACGTAATATTGGAAAAATCACAAAGCAATAAAGGACTGGGACAAAAGCGAAATGATAGCTAATCGATCAGTCAAAAGGCAACCAGGTAAAATGGTTCTAAACTCACAAATAAAACAAAAGCCACAAATAAAACGAAAGTTCTCTCCTAAAATTTAATGATTGAATATCTTAAGCAATCAAAATAACAAATAAAACAAAAGTTCTCTTCTAATCAAAATAAGCAAACTATTTGATAAGTTTTTTATACAAACTGTTTGATAACTACAATCGCATGAACCCAAGAATAATCAAAATAATTTAATGAAGAACAAAGTAGATCGCAGGAAAAATTATTACTAAATAACATACAAAAATTCAAAAAGCTAAGAGTTACCTATCAATAAAAACTAAGGACATAAAGGACAATTACAAAGTAAGGAGAGATTCAAAATAATGTGAAAAGAAAATAAAGGAGCCCTGTACCTCCCAGATAAATTTAGGGTATTTTGGCCATGGTTCTTATTAAAACTATTTTCAAGCTGTTTTATACCAGGTCGGTTTTATAGACGAAGGAACACCATGCCTAATCTTGAGATGATCTCAATATGATTTCCAAAATCATCTTGCAATGATCTCAATATGATTACACCTAAAATCTGCAATAAGAAAGTTGGATTGGCAATGCCTGTCATAAATACATAGTATTTGGAGCAGTCGATTACTGAGAATGACTAATGCGCAACCAGAACCATAGCCGAACACACATAGCTGCAGTCCCCCACAAATAAGTACATAACCAATAGCCACCATTGATAAGAACAATAAAAAGTGGTTGCCTATAAGTCAGCCATCCAAACTTCTACTTGTTCCAAGGTAACATTAAAGGAGCCGATAGAACTATGGTGCAGGTTAGAAACAACAAACAGCAACACAAATTGCCATAATTGCATTACATTATAAACAAAAAATTGCCAAAGTCCTCAAGTATGCAAAGAAGGCCCAAAAAATAGCACCTCTTTTTCCGTTTGCTCCTTTTCCCTTCAACCCCCATATATACTAACAAGAGGTTAAATCATCTGGAGCAAATACTATCAATATCTGAACAGATTCACTTATGATCTTCATAGGCAGCATAAGACAATTTCAAAAGCGAAGAAAGGTTTGGTGGTGACTAATTTTCCCAGCTCCTTTCGTGCGCTTTAACTTCTAACTCTACACACGGAAGGAATCCGACTTTAAAGAACATCATACACGATAAACCATACCAACCTCGATCAGGGAGGTGTGCGGAATCCCTACCGTGACAGCTAGCGTCACGCCCTGGGGTCCCTTTGGATTTAAGATCCAATGCGGAAGTGTCCAATTTTTTATTTTGAAAACGTGACCCCAGAGTATGCCAGATTCGCCACAAATACAGAAAATCTACTGTTCACACGGACAGAGTCTCCTCTGTATTTGCACTGATCGCACAAACACAATATACAACCGTAACAGTATGAGCATACACATACATTCACTATTCACATTACATTCATTTCATTACAAATATCCATAAATGCACATCTATCAGTTTAAAATGTTTCCCACCTGAAAACTTATTTTGAATTACTAAGAGTTATGAAAACCAACAAAAACCTTTTCAAAACCGTTTCCCACACGGAAACTCTTTTCTTTAAAACACGCTACCACGAGGGGTAGAAAACCGTTTTCATCTAAAAAAAACCATAAGTTCTTTAATTCATTCACCAAAGTCACATTTATTCAAGCAAATGAAAGCCAACTGAACCATCAAGTTTAAGTTATTTATTCTGAATAAGTAAGGATAGAAATTAGACCGAATGTCACCGGGCCGGAAACTTTATCGACCGCTACGAACGTGTCTCATGTCTCGTCTCAACCCTCACTGCCACAATACCTAAAAAATGGTGGGGGGGGTGAGAACATGTAAACATGTCTCCCCTCCCAGTGGGTACCGTAAGCCGACGAAGGCGAGAAGTACACACCAGTCAAGGAGGATAAACAACAATACGGGTAAGTCAAATACAGTAGCAACGATAATAAATGAACAGGATATCTGAATGCATAACTACCGCTACTGTATGTATGCATCAACCGGACGACAAGTCCAAAAATACTCAATCTGAAACAGCCATATTGGTCCGCACACCTCAGGCCTGTATGGTACTACAGTAGCAATGATAAATAAATGAACGAGATATACAAATGCATAACTACCGCTACTGTATGTATGCATCAACCGGACGATAAGTCCAAAAATACCCAATATGAAATCTGTTCTCTATTGGTCCGCACCGCAGACCTCAAGCCTGTGCCCACTGCCACTCTACTTGTATATGACCCAGACTATGCCTCTGGGCTCACGGGTCGGCAAATCCAACCACTTTTCCGAAAAAGAACACCCTCTTGCGGTGGATTAGACCGCTGGTGATCGTGAAATGCGAACGAGTCTCGGGCGATCGATGCTGATATGCTCAACAGCCAACCTTCGGCAACTAGCCGACAATCCTACCACCAGTGTTTGAAGAGGCGCGAGGCGCAAAAAGGCGCAAGACCTTTTTGGAGACTAGGCGCGAGGCGCACTGCGAGGCGCGCGCCTCAAGAAGGCGAGGCGCATATTTACTAAATCTAATTTAATTTTATATTTCACATTAAAAAAACTCTAAAATAACCATACAAAAATAAAATAACTATCAAAAAGTAAAGAAAGCACATGCATATAGGTTCTCAAGTTAAAAAAAACATATTTCAACTTTCAACTTAAAACTTAAAAGTGATTGTGGTGCCATGCTGAAGCTAGCAGTATTAGTGTTTTTGGATTCCAATTCCAACAAGAAACTCTAAATGTTTTCATTGCCAAACACTTGGCATCTGCCCTAGATGAAAAAAAAAAATATTTAGGAAAAAAAATCTTAAAAGGAATCAAATCCTATAAATAATAACTAAAAACAAGTTCAAAATAAAAAACTGGATCAAGAAATATGCAATCGAAACAAAAAANAAATCTTAAAAGGAATCAAATCCTATAAATAATAACTAAAAACAAGTTCAAAATAAAAAACTGGATCAAGAAATATGCAATCGAAACAAAAAAGTAAAAACATAGGAAAAAAAAAGAAAAATCTCAAAAATACATCAAATCCTGAAAAAAAATAACTAAAAAATAGATTCAAAGGAAAAATATTGGAGTATAGAGGCTATACTTACTTGATTGCTACTTCTTCATGCTTTCTTGCTGTCGCTGCTCCTGTTTCTGCTGCTGCAGTGCCACTGCAAATAAAAAACTGATGCTGCTCTTGACAATGGATGCTTGCTGAGTGCTGACCGCTGCTTGTCCTTGCTTCTTCCTGCTGCGGATGCTTGCTGGATGCCAAGTTGCCCACAGATAGAGAAGGGATAGGGAGAGGAGGGCGGTAGAAGAAGATGGCGGTAGATGATTTCATTAGGGTTTTTTTTTTTATGTTTCTTATAGAATCTTTTACTAAGCTTATCGGGTTAAAACATAAAATTTATACCCGAAACCCAACAACCCGAAAACCTTAATCCAAAATCCAAGAAATATTAAATATGCTGAGGTGTGCGCCTTATGTGGGCCTCGCGCCTCGCCTGAGGCCCGTGCCTCAGGGCCTAGGCACGCGCCTCAACAATAGCGCCTTGCCTCGCTATTGCTGAGGTGCCTAGGCGCACGCTTCGCACCGAGGCGCGCGCCTCGTACCTAGGCACTGAGGCGCGCGCCTCAGGCGTGCCTTTTCAAACACTCCCTACCCCTTAGGGTACACTGACCAATAGGTCATCGAACTGTAAGGAACAGATGTACCGACCACTCAGGTCAACTAAGATGGAACAACTCAACATCCCTTCGAAGATATGCAAGTATCGACCACTCAATGTCAACTAACATCTATATGCACAAGAACCGACCAATAGGTCACAAGGATGTCACATCATACATTCGTATAATTCAGAACTAACCGTCAGCCACTAGCCGACAATCGTACCCCTTAGGGTATACCGACCGTATAGGTCATCGAATAGTCCAACCGACCAAGTAGGTCACGATAGTAAATGCAGTAAACTGACCGAATAGGTCACAGATACGGGATACAACAACCGACCAACTAGGTCATAAACAGATGCAATGCACTGACCAACTAGGTCACAATCTCACAAACAATAACGAAACTGCTCTACCCTAAACATGATACAAGATCTGCAAAATAGCTAAGTAGAGCAACAAGAAAATATGGAATAGGTGCTGGGCTCAACATATAATATATGCATGTAGAGTAATAACGGGAGAACAAGGGTAAGAAGATATCACAGAGCGTGCACCACTGTACCGACTTCGGATCGAAGTACCCACCTGTACGTATACGACACTCACTTTCCGACTACGGAGGAAGTATCAATCGGACCTACGAAGGGTCCACCGGGTTAGAATGCAACACACAAATATGAACCACTAACTCACAATCCTCACCAATAAACCTACGGGAATCGGTTTCCCAAAACCGATTTCCAAACTCGCCAGAAGTCCTAAAAATCGCACCGGGACTTCGCCGGGACTCACGAACTATCCCGGAACTCACCGATTCGTGCTACAAGTCACCCGCTGCCACTAAACACTTATATTCGTATGGTTTGGCAGCAAAAACACTATCTCAGATCGAAACGATTATCGTCGGATAATTGTTCCAATCTGGGTTCCCGGAAGTGTCCAATTCGATATCGGAACCCACCGTCGCTCACCCGTCGTTTCTGAACCCTCGAAACGATGCGGGTGACCAGCCAACAAGGCTCAGTGACAACACAAAATATCACAAGGTACCGTCGGAATAATTCCGAACCGAAAACACGTTTCGTCGGCGGATTTTGTCGACGAACGCACCGGAAATCAATTTTCGATCTCCACAAGGGCCTGGGGCCTTGCACAATCAGTCCAGAGGTCACCCACTACTCGCACACGCTGCCAACAATAACCACAAAGCGTACAATTGCATAGAAACCCCCGCAACTACATAAAAGCACATTATTTCATGTGATTTTCGGGGTTTTACGGCTCGACAGCGCAAACCGAGGGTATTCTAGCTAGGCCGAGACCATCGTTGACAGGTCTCGATGTGCCGGAGGCTGTGCTCACACTTTGGAGCACGGTCGACCACTGTGGCAAGCGCGCGAGCGACGCGAAGTTCAGCAAAAACTGCGCGCTGAAACTAAAACGCTTCTAATTATCACATCCGACGCTCGTTGACCCCAAATAAGGTGAGCACTGTGATCAGCACTGACCGACTATCACTGTGCTCATCTCCAGAGACATCGGAGCAGCTTCGGTTTGCTAGAACTGCGATTCAAACCATAAACAATGCACGAAACAGCAATAACTTAGCTTACCGGCCAGGGGAGAGCTAGGGTTGACTGACGGCGGCCGGAAGGCGGAAGAACCGGTAGCAAGCGGACACGGGCGACGTAGAGAGGTCAAGGCGCTGTTATGTCCCGGGTGGCTGTCTGTCGCTTATCCGAGGTAACCAAGCTACCGGATGATTTGGGGTGATTTGGAGGTAAGTTTGTGAAAGAGAAGAGGAAGTAGAGAAATAGAGAGAGATAGGGAGTGAGATTGTGAGGAAGAGAGTAGGGTTTTAGAAGTAATAAAGAAGAGTGGGGAGAGATGAGAGGGAGTAGTAGTAGAGAAGAAGAAGAAGGGTTTAAAGGAGAAGAGGATAATTGGGGAAGAAAATATCAATTCATTTCATTCATAATCTATTTTCCAATACAGTTTGGTATATATACTAGTTGCTAACTCATACTAAAAGTAAAATTAGCTAATGTATGAGGGCTAAACTGCAATTTGTCAAAATAGGGAATGAGGCCTGACAGGGTTGAATTCTGATGCCTTGTGGGTCGCGGGTGGTCCTTTCCGGTCCAGGATGCTGGTTATCGAGCAAATGAGTATCGGTTCAACTCTTCTCCGCACTATCCGCGAACCGGCGGATACTGGGTTCGCCAAATTCACCCGACCTGCCCCTAGGTTCATCCGATCCTCTTGTTAACGGAAACGAGCGTCGGCTCCGTCCTTCATCGCACCATCTGCAACCCGGTGGTTCTTGGGTCTGCCTTTGGCCTCCGCTCCAGAAGGCTGCTGCTTCGACCCGCTGCGCCTTCTTTTTCTCCCAAGCGCTTGGATTCGGTCGGATCTACTTATCTCCTCAATCCTTCCTTCTCTTCCTCAGAGCGCCATGGATGCCCCAGTCGCCTAGGGTCTCCCTCGTCCGCCCACCTGAACCCTTCTGCGATCTCACTTCCCGCCATCCCACTTGGCGCGCTTTCTCCTCTCCAACCGGCTGCCGCCGTTATTCTCCATCTTAACTAGTAAAACTGCTACTTTTACTACTCTCCCATGCTAGCTGCTACTACTACTATTTCTACCCTCTATTCTTCAGGGTTGTTACAGGCGCGCATCAGCCGACGACGGGAGGTAGCGGCGACGGCAGCAACGATGCCCTAGCCGCACCAAGCCGATGAGAGCACAGCCTAGGCCAGGCCGACAAGGGGCACCGGCGGTGGGGAGCCGGCGACGGACGAGTGCGGCGGCTAGGCGGAGCCGGTGCTCACGCCAGCCGGCAGCGGAAGGCGGCTGTGGCGGTGCTGGACCAACCCGAGCCCGTACGGGCTTGGCTCGGGCTCGGCTGAACGCGAAGGCCATGGCGGCGGCCGGGGAGCCTCGGGGCGGCGACGACAGGCCGTCGGAGACCAGAGAGAGACGACAAGGTCGGCCCCGAGATGCGGCGGCACGAGGGGAAGGAATTGGATCCGCCTCAGCCCGGAGTTGCCCAGGCTAGCCGCAGGCTGCCAAGGCGGCGACGGCGGCGTGCAGGGACGACTGCGACCGGTGGGCGGAGTCGACGGACGTCGAGGGAGGGTGGCACGGCCGGTTTCAGGTGGCGGCAGAACGCGAGTTAAGGTCTAGCTTGGGCTCAGCCCGAGCTAACCCAACTCGGCCGCAGGGAGCTAGTGACGGCGGCGGCGGCCTGTGGGGACGGCGGTGACGCATGCAGTGAGTCGCCGGAGGTCGAGGCCGCTGCCAAGGGTGTTCCCAAGGGTGAGGACCACCCTGGCTAGTCCATAGGCAAAGATGGAGGGTGGTTAGGTGGAGAAGATAAGGAGGAAAGCAATGCACCCCTTCTCCGGTGGCCCGAGGCGCTCGTCGGCAGCCGGGGTGCGCGCGGGGAGGGCAGAGGGGGGTGCTGAGGGTGGCAGGGAGGTCGGCTGACGGAGGAGGGCATCTAGGGTTAGGGTTTCCAATTGAAAACCCTAGATGCAATATAAACCATATGGCCAATTTGCAAACTAGTCACCCAACACTCATTATTTTCAATTGAGTCTCTCACAGCGCATGTAAAATGCGCGTACACATCTCTATGTCCAATCTCATGCAATTCGGTACATAAAATATAGGGGGTTTAGCGCGAGATACAAAAAATGCCATTTTGACCTCACCTCGGAAAACGTGTGATATCTAGCGATTCGTCCGTCGGATTTTCGACCGGTTCGCACCAGTGCGATCAGCATGACAGAGACATCAAATCCACGATTTTGATTCGCCTGTTTTGGTCACAGATTTGCGACAAAACCTAACCTCTCTCCAATTTTCCAAAACCACAACTAAATATAAGCTTAAATCCAATAAACTCCCTTTTTCTCGGAACCGTGCATAAAACCTAAAATCCATTAGTGCCATTGGTTCCAGAATAGCTGAACCATTCAAAACGAGCTATTGGGTCGCTATGAACGGAGTCTGATACGCGCCGGAAGCCAACTCTACTCCGTGGCCTCTTCGGAAAAGCGGGTTACTATTCACTTTAAGTGAAAAATAAAAGTCGCGTAACTTCTCCATTCAAACTTGTTTTCTCTCGAAACTTGTCGAGTGCTTTTGTAATTAAAATATACACAAAAACATCGTCAACACAGAGTTTAACTATACTGCCAAAATCTCAGTCCTTACAGCTGGCTTTCGCGAGTTACGCCTTTCTAAGCATGTTGATAGCCTAGCCCCAAATACAGGGAGATGTAAGAAGAATCTGATACAGGAAACTTAAACAAGCCTCTGACATTGGCATGCAAACATCTTTTACATATGCATGCAATGCTAATATTTTAGAGTCCTCTGTGGTAGAACAGCATCAACCCAATTCTTTAAAGAATTAAAAGTTTCTTATAATGCTAAATGAAACCATTAGTTGGGCCCAAAAAAGGAATTTATGAAGCACGCGCATATACGATTATATATCAGTTGCAACTAAAAGACTATTGAAATTATGCTGTAAGCGACTCTCCATCGTCTGAAGATTTGGCCTTCCGTTCTTTTCGGTCCTTAATCTGCTTTTCAAGAGAAATTAAGGTAGGACAATGCAAAAAAAATAGGATTATAAATGATACCAGGGAAGAAAATGATATTTACCTTCCTTATGTTGGTTAGCGGTTTCATATGTTCTTCGGGCATAACTGTTTTCATAGTATCCAAACCACATTTCCTTATCAACAGCTCAAGAAGTAACTTGATCTAGATATAACATACAGAATGAATGCCACAGTGAGTTAAAATAATTCCCTTTTTTATATTTTGATTTTTTCCCCCTGATATAGTTGATGGATGTACATCTAGAAAGCAGTTTTCATTAAGGATAAAACTTCTGATTTGCACAAATCACAGAACTAAGAATCATATTCACATGTTTGAACTATATGCAGAAAAGAGAAAGGCACCTTGGCTTGAAAGTGATTCTTCGTATCATCTTGCCACTTGTACAATCCCTCGACCATGTCCCTTAGGTGCTCTTGCAACCCTTCAGCTTTGGATTTGGCCACCAGAACTTTTATAAAACCTAAATTAGCCTTTATTAGAAATCACAAAATGTTAGTAAAAAATAATGGTAAAAAAGGGTGCGCGTACTACACTACACAGTACACTAGAGAGTTAAAAAAAAAAAAAGAAGTTACTCATTATGGATCAAAGATTCAAACAACTAGCAAATGAGAATAAGATAGACTTTTCCAGAATATAAAGACAACAAAAAGCATTACTACTAAATATGCTATTAAGAGACAGCAAATCTTTGCCCCATAGTAACATACCGCAAAACCTTCAGAGAATTAGCAGCTTACCTCCTTTAAAGATAGTGTTAAAATCGGAACGGCGAAAAATAGATCCAGAAAATAATTTAATGCAAGAAAAGAAAAGATAAGGAAAGAACACACTGATATTTACGTGGTTCGGCCAACGGCCTACGTCCACGGGCGAAGACGGAGCAAATATTTTATTAATGTCGAAAAGGCGGAGTACAAGAAAATCTCTCAAAAGACCAAAACTTAATTAGATCCGAAACGCCGCAACAAGCAACTCCAAGAAAACCGGCTCGGCTCCTCAACCCCATACGAACTCTAAAGTGGCGCTAATTAGAGTCGTCGGGGATCCTTCACCGTAGGGAACATGAATAGCTTGACTTAATTAATTTGCATCGAACACCAACAGCACCCAAGAAGAAAACAACGTTGGCTAATTAATTAGAGGATTGCATGGCCCTTAATTTGGTCGCGGCGGATTCTTGATCGTCCGGAACCAACATGCATTGCTTGCTTAATTAGAACGTGGCATCTTAATTTGGTCGCGGCAAGATTAATTTGGCCGTAGCATGTATATATAATACATGTCTCCTAACTAGAGTCTAATTCTAATTAGATTAGAATTACACTCCTAATTATAATCCATATATGCCAAATTAAATCTAAATTATATCTAATCCCAATTAGATTAGGATTTAACTCCAATTTAGATAACTACAAATCTAAACCAAATATAACAATCTCCACCTTGGTTTAATTTGTAGTTTAGCCGACGTATATGCCGAGATCGCCACAAAACTCTGCCTTGAATTTTATTCGCCTCAATGCTTCTTAACGCTCCGTGCTCCGTCTTCTCCAAATGCCCCATAGGGCCTCAAATGCTGCTAACTGCCACCAAGTCCAAACAATGTTTGAACTTGGCAATAGTAAGGGACTTAGTAAGCATATCCGTCGGATTGTCCTCAGTACCAATTTTCTTAACAGTTACCGTGCGTTTCCCAATCACAATCCGAACAAAGTGAAACTTTACATCGATGTGTTTTGTCCTCTCATGAAACATCTGATCTTTCGACAAATGAATAGCACTTTGACTATCTGAATAAACAACCGTCGGATCCCAACAAGAAGTAAGCTCTCCAAATAAGCCTCTTAGCCACATATCTTCCTTCACACCCTCTGTCATAGCAATATATTCCGCTTCCGTCGTAGACAAGGCAACAATAGGTTGTAGTGAGGCTTTCTAACTAACTGCACATCCGCCAATAGAGAATACATAACCTGAAAGTGATCTCCTCCTATCCAAATCATCTGCAAAATCCGAATCAACATATCCAACCACACCATCGTTACATCTCCTAAACTCCAAACAAGTGTTAGTGGTACCTCGTAAGTATCTCAAAATCCACTTAACAGCCTGCCAATGAGCCTTACCAGGATTGGTCATATATCTGCTAACCATGCTCACTGCGTAGCAGATGTCCGGCCGTGTGCAAACCATGGCGTACATGATGCTCCCGACAGCATTAGAATAGGGAACATGTGACATGTATTCCCGCTCATCATCAGACCGCGGCGATAACTCGGCGGAAAGTCTGAAATGCGCCGCAAAAGGAGTGCTCACTGGTTTTGCGTCTGTCATCCTGAAACGCTTTAAAATCATCTCTATATATTTCTCTTATGTCAAATGCAGTAGTCCTGACTTGTTGTCCCTCTTAATTTTCATACCAAGGATTTTCTTAGCAGCACCTAGATCTTTCATCTCAAACTCACCCTTCAGTAAAGCCTTCAATTTATTTATCTCAACTATGTCGCTGGAAGCAATTAACATATCATCGACATAGAGCAACAAATATATGAAAGATCCCTTATCAAGCTTTCTGAAATATACGCAACTGTCACGTTTGCTTCTGGAGTATCCGTGACCTGTCATGAAGGAGTCGAACCGCTTATACCATTGTCGAGAAGACTGCTTTAAGTCATAAAGCGATTTCTTTAACAGGCAAACATGGTCCTTCTTCCCTTCAACAATGAATCCCTCCGGCTGTTTCAGATAAATTTGCTCCTCAAGTTCTCCATGCAGAAAAACTGTCTTAACATCAAGCTGCTCAAGATACAGGTCATTCATGGCTACTAACGATAAAAGAACACGAATAGAAGTATGCTTTACGACGGGTGAGAAAATATCATTAAAGTCCACACCTTCTACCTGACTGTAGCCCTTAGCAACTAAACGAGCTTTATACCTTGTATCTTCCACGCCGGGGATTCCGTCCTTTTTCTTGAAGACCCACTTACAGCCGACAATTTTCTTGCCTGTAGGCGGTTTTACCAACTCCCATGTGCGATTCTTATGGAGAGACTCCATCTCCTCATTCATCGCCACCAACCACTCTGCAGAACTGGCACCGGAAATAGCTTGATTATATGTCGAAGGTTCACCTTCTTCTTCTGTATCTTGTGCCACTGAAAGAGCGTAAGCAACCATATCTTCATAACCGTATCTCTGCGGTGGTTTAATCTGTCTCCTCGCTCTGCCTGTAGCAATGCTCTGCCTCTCAACTTGTGGGGTTTCAGTTACTGAGGTGTCTGCCGACTGAATTTGTTCTGACTAAGAAGAATTCTGTGACTGAACTATGCCATCGGTCTCTACCTCCACCTGCTTGCTAGCACTCGGGGTCTCATTAGAAGAATTACGGTTAGGATATAACATAGCAGATTCATCAAATGTGACATCCCTACTAATAATTAATTTAGACGATTCAGGACACCACAATCTATATCCCTTAACCCCCGATGCATAACCAATAAAAATGCACTTTTTAGCCCTAGGTTCTAACTTGCCTTCATTGACATGAATATAAACAGGACAACCAAATATTCGCAAATTAGAATAATCAGAAGGGCTACCAGACCATACCTCCTCCGGAGTTTTGCAATCAAGTGCTGAATGTGGAGATCGATTCACCAGATAGCATGCCGTAGAGATCGGCTCTGCCCAGAAACTCTTAGCTAAGCCAGCATTAGAGAGCATACAACGAGCACTCTCCAAAAGAGTTCTATTCATCTGTTCGGCCACCCCATTTTGCTGTGGAGTATGCCTGACGGTCTTATGTCGAACGATCCCTTCTTTCTTGCAGAATTCTTCAAACTCTGACGAGCAGAATTCCAAACCATTGTCGGTCCTTAATCATTTGTCTTCTTTTCAGTTTGCTTCTCAATCATGACCTTCCACTGTTTGAAATAATTAAACACCTCATCCTTACTTTTCAGAAAGAACGCCCACACTTTACGAAAATAGTTGTCAATAAAAGTCAACATATATCTAGCACCACCATGAGTAGAAGTACGAGAAGGTCCCCAAAGATCAGAATGGATGTAGTCCAGAGTACTTTTTGTTCGGTGAACTGCAGCCTTAAAGCTTACTCTCTTTTGTTTGCCAAGAACACAATGTTCGCAGAAGTCCAACTTTTCTAAACTCTGACTACCAAGTAAACCTTTCTCGCCCAACTTCATCATGCCATATTCACTTATATGGCCCAGTCGCATATGCCATAATCTGGTGCTATCCGAATCTGACATAGAAGAAGAAGTCACCGCTGCTGAACCTGTCACAGTGGAACCCTGTAGAACATATAACATGTCGAACAACTTGGCCTTCATCACTACAAGATTCCCTTTAGCGACCTTCATTAATCCATCAGCTGAAGAATACTTAAAGCCTTTAGTATCAAGTGTACCCAACGAGATCAGATTTTTCCTCATATCCGGAACATGCCGAACCTCAGATATAGTCCTCACTACTCCATCGAACATTCGTACCCGAACAGTGCCAATTCCAATAACTGTGCACTTAGAGTGATTTCCCATTAATACATCTCCACCTTCAATAGGCTTGTACGTCGAGAACCATTCTTTATGCGTGTAGATATGGAAGGAACATGCGGAGTCCATAAGCCACTCATCCTGTCTGCGTGCCTTATCCGTAACTGTGAAGACGATATCATTTTTATCTGATTCTTCTGCTGCAACACTTGCTTCTGCTTCAGTATTTGTGTTTTTTTTACTTTGATTTTTATCACCGTTATTTTTTCGCTGCTCTTTATTTTTCAACTTGAAACAATCAGCTTTTATGTGACCCTTCTTCTTACAATAATCACAAATCAGATTCCTATGTTTTGACTTTGATCTAGATGTACCTCTATTACCGGAACCCTTCTCCCGAGACCTCCCTCTAGCGACCAAACCTTGTCCTGAAGCTCCACCTGTCTCGTTGCTTATCTGCATGTCAATTCTCTCTTTTGAAAGTAAAGAGGATTTAACATCATCGAGGCATAGAGTATCTCGTCCAAACAAGAAAGTCTCACAAAAATTCTTATCAGAGGGCGGTAGAGAACATAATAATAAAAGGGCTTAATCTTCCTCCTCGATTTTGACATCGATCGAGCGGAGATCCATAATAATAGAATTAAATTCATCTAAATGCGACTTAATAGAGGTACCTTCCGCCATGCGCAACATGAAGAGACGTTG
>NC_033632.1:5281744-5319254 GCF_001540865.1 Ananas comosus | reverse complement strand
GGTGCGGATGGGTGCCGCTGCACATGCGGCGCCCATCCGGGCATTGTGCCCAAACAAATTGTTTGGGCACGATGCCCATAAAATTTTTGTCCCTATTATCCTAACTCCGTAAATATTTAAGCACTAATAATTTATTACTTTTAAAGATATAGAGCCCAATTATCTACTTACCTCAGCACAATTTATATACCTCGTGAAAATCGCACGGGAAATACAGAGACGTGCATTTTTGGGCCAGGTGTTCATATCCGCACACACCCTCGACAGAAGCTTCTCGTCGCCCCTAGACTTCCAAAGCCCATTCCGAGGTTCCCCCTCTCCCTGTAAAACACTGATGAGGGATTAAGGCCCTAGGTAAGTAAAGATCCTATCCCGGAGTTCCTATCCTTAATCCACAACGTCACTACACGCACAGCAGTTTGTTCAAATCCCCACTTACAAGTAATAAATAGAGATGAGCTATTTAGCTGTTTATTGTTAAAATTCTTGGTTTCTGTATGTTCTATCCAGGGATGTTTTTCTTTTTCTTTTTCCTTTTTTTTCTTTTGAAAATCTCTAGTTCGGGTTTTTCTTTTTGAGTATTCCTAAAGAAACAGGCACCGTTGTGACCATACCATCATGATAAGAATTTTTTTTTTTCTTTGAAAAAAATGGTGGTAAAACTAATTCTACTAGCACCCATGCTAGTATTATGATTTTGGGTTGCATTTTGTATGATGATTTTGATCAATGCGTGGAATGTGGTCAAATGCAAGTAGAAATGAGAGTGGTTACAAGTGATGAAATTAAAAGAGGCTTGTTAAGGAGTCGAAAAAGGGGAATAAATGAGAAGTTTATAACTTCCTAGTAAATTTTTTTAAAAAAAAAAAAATATGGTAAGAGATTATGAATTTATGCTGGATTTAACAGGTTTTGATATGAAATAATTTCTTCAACTTGCCAGTACGAATTGCTGTTACGAAGTTATTAATTTATATGATTTATGACATTTGCGATTATCCTGATTGCAAAATCTTCTTGGAATTATTGGGAAGTGTAAAAGTATGTTCCCTAAGATTGTTGATGGTAGGACAAATGATGCTTGAGGCCCTAATTTTGTAGGAAAAGTCCCAATCTTTTTACACAGAAACGTAGTGGACACATAAATCTCTTTTCTAAATTTCTTGCGGTAGATAACAAAGTTTCTGCTGGAATAAGGGTAAAATAGGGTCACTTGAATTAAAAGGGGCAGCGTCTGTTGGCAAGTCTGTTAATTGGTTAATTCAAACAACATTTATGTTTCTTGCACTCAATTTGTTTGATTGGGCAGACGCCTTGGGCACACATTCCCTTCAATGGCGCGATCAATATTTCCGTCCATCCGTATAAGTCTAAGTGCTATTGATGGGGGCATTGGCCTTCTGATCCAGTATCTTTTCATCGGAGAGTTTGTTTACTTATTTTTATGGATTGTTAGACAGTTGGCGGTTGAATTGAATCAGAAAATTTATCTAAGTATAGCAATTTGAAAGGCTCAGTTCTTCTGTGTGTTGTATAAAGTTGAATGCAAAACTGATTCAACAGCTGAGCTAATAAGGTGGGCTAGATTGTTCTCGTCCCAACTATACACCGTTACATATTAGGTGCAAACAAATTTAGCCCTTACCCTGCATGCATGCAACTGCACTAGCGCTATCTTATTCGTTACTACATCTTCAGTGTAGAACTTTTCATGGGTAACCTTTTGTTATTTGTTGTTTCTCTTTAATGATTTTAATGATATGTACATTCTATTTTGCCAATTGAAAAAGCATGCTTCTATTTGTTAGAATTTTGTTAAGAAATTTTATTTCGATCATATCACATTCTAAAACCATCCATATCACTTTCTAAAACCACCCATCTTTTTGAAATGAAAGATTAGAAATGGTATGGTGTATATAGTACATCATAGTTACAAACGCTAGGGTTCTGCATTTAGCTGCTTCAGTTGGCTTTCGGAGAAAAACTAAGACAAACCACAAATATTCAGACTTTTACTATTAGAAAAATAAAGTTCTTATAGTTTGACATTTTGGCTAATCTTTTAGTTCTATTATATAGTAGTCTACTAGGATATGCTGCATAACCAAGAAATAGAAACTGACCGTTTGGTAATCTGTGATACTGGTATGACACAATGAATGCCGCACGGTACCAATTTACTAACCAAAGAATATGGTCATGCAAATCTCATAGGTATAGAAATCACATCTAAATATTTTCCACTGCTAAGTTAATCAATCTCCTTTCATATATATAGTCCAACTTTCATTACTGGGAGTTGCAATTTGCAAGGAAAAATGATCTGAGATATTAAAGAGCTGGGTGTCAGGGACTTAGAAAAATTTCTATGCAGCCCGGTCCCTGGCCCAAATCTGCTTAGCGAGTTCGGGTTGAAAACGGGTCGAATCGGGTTGGCAAGTAGACCCAAACCCAACCCGCTGTGGGAAACTCAAGGGTCATGAAACTCATGGGAGTTATGGGTGACTCTTGAGCTTTTGGCATTTATGAGGGCTCATTATGTAGGCTCATTATGTATGTAATAATGGGTGAGTTATGTGTGTGGGTGAGTTGAAAAGGCACCTTTAGGCCTATAAATAGAGGGGTTTGGCTAAGGCCAAAGCACACAAGAGAGAGTGTGTTTGTATGCTGTTTGTAGGTTGTAATTCTCATTTCTAAGTAGTGTAGTACTTAGTTTTTTGAGAGAACCTCTGCCTCTTTCTCTTTGTCATTTCCCTTTGCATACTTAGTCGTAGGACGCGAAGGTCCGGGCTAGCAACAGGGACAAAGGCTTGTCCATCTTCGAGCAGGAAAGGTGGGCGCCGCACGGGCTTTGCGAACGAAAACGCTAAGTCCGTGACATGGGGCTCTTAGTTCTTCCCCTCTGGATCACCTAAAATATTGCTAGATAATAACTATGTCTTAGATTATTTTCTTGTTAAGGAAATAGAATTGTCTTAGATTAGTGTAAAATCAGGTTGCTCTGTCTATGTATCTTTAACTTTTTGGCATTCATAGCTAACATATGGTGTAGGTCTGCAGTATAGAACTCTCATTTCATCAAACTTTTGGAGAACGAAATGCACGGCTCGTGAATACGCCATAAGATGAGAAAAAAGCTACCAACTTAATCTTTTTTTTTTTATGTTATGGCTGGTTAAGATTCATCAGCCATTTGATTGAAGTCATTGATCTCTAATTTGTCTTGATCTGTTAGTACATAATTTGTATTTGACTTGAAATCAAAATCTCATTTAATATCTTAATATGATGATAGTAACTTGCACTTCTACTTCTATTGGAATGTTATTGCAGGAAATCAACCATGGAGTGTTTAAAGACAGTTTCTATAAGGTAAAAAATTTTCCCCAAGAAAGAAACATTCCTGTGCTAGTACCTTCTACATCTAGCTATGATGCTTATATTTAGGCCTTCGGATCGGTGCACTAATTTTGAAAAAGATGTTAGAGTTATTTGACAAATTAGAATGACATTATGGTTATTTAACCAGTTATTCTGAGTAAGCTACAAAGTAAACTGCTTTGCTTGTAATGAGCATTTCATATTGGCAAATAGATATATGTTCTTTATTTCTTAACATTTTTAGATTTTTGCAGGAAGTTCTTTCTTCTTCTTTGGAAGCATTGAAATTGAAGTTCAGCTCATTGGGATTTCATTTATCGCATTCTAGCTTGTCGTACCTGATTTACCAAGTTAATTAATTGGCTAATATGCCTTTGATTTCTTTTTCTCTTTGACATATGGTATCATTTGGCACTCAAGAAAGCTGGAATTGGAGCATCGCTACATTTTGCGACCTAATCTCTCATCAGATAGGCTATGGATTGTGCCGAAAAGGTGCACCCATTTAAGTGATGCTTCTTCCAAACATGGACACCGAGTTAAATTAGACACAGTTAGATATCCCCTACGCCCACAATTTTGGAAACATTCATTGTGGAGGTCTTGTGCTTCAAGTCTTAACTTGGATGAAGATCCTTCCCTCTCACCAGAGGAAGAACAACTGAGCAATAATGGCGAAGTCATTTCCAATGATCCATCCAGAAAGCTCCTTTCACGACCAATGGCTTCAGATGAGGCAATAATTCATTAACTTTTACACTCATCTCTTATATGATTTAGTCTTTCTACATGTTACATGAGCGTACTAGCACATTACTGTGGCTTTTGAACTCAGCAACAACTTTGTACGTCTTATAGTACTTCTTATTGCATATAAAGAAACAAATAATCAAGTAATAATTTTTGTTAATTAGGTAGGGTTAACCATACTTCCTCTTTAGGAGATTTGTAACAAATATCTTTAGCATTGAAAACTAAAGGAAGCCAAGTAAAAAAACCTATTTCGTCCTCACATGCATTCCTCAAAACTATATTTGTACCTCAATAAAAATAAGAATATATATCATATAGAATTATTTGCAAAGTAACATAATTGTGGAAGTGTTGCAAGATGATCACCTGTCCACATATTCATCATTCAGTTGATAGCTCACCTCTGCATCTGCAGCATAGGTGTAAGGGTCTATATTGCCATTTGTGATGTGGTATCGTGAGAGCACAAGTATCTAAAGGAAATGTTTAGAGGAATCTTGTTAACCTTTGTTAGAATGCACGTGTGAAGATCACAAGTCCTTTGATTATATAGCACACCAAAATGCCGCAAATGCAACCATAGGATACCGATCTGAAATTAGGATAAACCGCAAGGCCTCTGGAGAATGACAGAACTTTGGGGTAGATGACCTTCATGTGCAAAATTTGAAAGTGGTTATTTGGCTCCGGAGGAAACACATAAACAATAACTATGGTGAACCAAATTGTTATCCATGGAACTATAGTGTACCAATATGAAATTGAGTTGAAGCAGAGGATCCTTTTTCCCGTATATGCTTCACATTGGAGTGGTATATCCAATGACAGGACGAACAACGGTAAGAAAACATCGAGCAACAACAGCATGTGCGCTAGTATTGTAACTCTTTATTAATCAATATGACATGTAGGGTGTCTTATTGATACCCTAATTGATACCCTAATTCCAATAGCGAAATTGTGCCCCTTAGCCATTGTTAGCTAGGAGCATGCAACATAATTTGCATGTCATCATCTAGTAACTTAATTTGCATATCGTCATCTTTGTATTTGTTTTTACTAATGCATAACCATAAGTTTTTACTTTCATGGTTCTGTAAGTTATTAATCATCAATCATCATTATTATCAGTGTAGTGTTATGAATCTCCTCATGAAACATGTGTAGTGCCAGTCTATAGTGTGATATAGTATTGTAGCGACATTCTTTTTCTGATCATCAAGCATAATACAGAAATATAGAGTTTAGAACATAAGTTATAATTATCTTAGAATCCTGTTACTCAAATTCTTTGTCTCAACTCTTCGAAGCATGCAATAATTCTCGAATGATTTGGTGGGATACATCGGCAGCTTATGAGTAATGTGGCTTAATCTTTTGAAATGAAGGACATTTGTGGAATGTTGTGCTTTCAAAGTAAAGAAATTGTTGTATCGCTACCAATCTATGGAGGCAATACATGCCGTTGTATAAGCAGATACAACAGACTGAAGTGTATGCAGAATTACTTTAGTCATAAATCATATATATTTTTGTAAGAAGATTCATATGTTTCATATCTTAGCCAGTTGGTGCATTTTTTGTTGCTTAATACTGTTAAATTATATGAAATCATTGTTTATCTCGAATAGCTTTTGGAGAACAACGATTGTTTCATATAATTCAACATATAATTATAGCACGAGGTTCTGTGGGTTTGAGTCCCGCCAGGCTCCTAGCTTTATTTAATTTCCTCCTATTTAATTCAAGTCCGCATCTCGGACCTACTAAAAAGTCTCGAGCCTGTAGATGAGGGGGAGTGTTGAATATAAATGCTAAAAATACCATTCTTTGGTAGTTTAAGCTATTGGAGGTACATGGTTGTTTCATGTAATTTAATGAATAGGAATAAACCCGAATTACATTGAGATCTGTTTTGAATTTAGAATAGTAAAGATTTTTACCAAGTACCAACCCATCTCTAATGAAAAGTTAACCAACATGCGGAATAATTTACAAAAATGGCACTGAGATGCTTAGATTAGTCGAAACTTGAAAGTGCAGTTGGAATCTTAAATCATTGATGACTAGAGGGCTTAAAATATACTAAAATTCAAAATCAGTTTTATTTCTGGAAGTTCTTCGATTAAGTCAAAGCCATACAGTAAAGATTCTCTTATAAAAAGCTCATGTTTATGTGAGCTGATGTTCTTGCTTGTACTTAATCCTTTCCTGTTACTTTCGTTTCTTTGTGTTGGAGAGGAAATGTCCAATGCTATGTTTAGCCGAAAGGCCATAAATGACCTCGGCAAGAATATGTACTTTTAACCTTTTGAGGTGTTGGATATGAAAAGAAGAAAGAAAATATGCTTTCCTCTAATGGATTCCTTCCATTCTCCTCAAGTTCGTGTGTAGATCTTCTTTCTCTGATTCATATGATTTTCTTTCGTTTTTTCGCTTAACTGTTTTCCTCCAATTCCTTTTATTTTCTTCTGGCAGCCTACTACCAAATTCCAATCATGATTACCACAGCAATGAAGCATCTGCATGTTTAGTTTTTTATTTTTATTTTTTTTTTAGATTTCTACAACATGTTTTGATACACAAAAAAATTTCCTCATGCAGGTTTTCTATGTACCTAAATAAGATTCAGTATAATCATCACTCACTGTTTTGAGCAGTCCCAACTGTAGTTACTTCTAGTTATATATCTAGAAACAATTAAGGTGTACTGTCCTTCCAATGAATTATGTGTTGACATTGCCAAAATTTAAACCCATCATTTTACTTCTTTGTTCTGTGTATTTCATCCGTAAAATAAGTAATATTTCATTATTTGCAGATGAAGTCGCTGCTGGCTGATGCTGAGAGAAGTAAGCTTTTAAGGAAACTCAGCGAAGCTAATCAGTATAGCAGGTTCCTCAAGCGACAGGTCAATTAACTTACTTTATTTACTATGTAAGATTATCTGGAAATGAAACTACTGATTCATTTTTTCAAGCAGACTTGTTGAGCATATTCTATAATGTTAGTTAATTTTACATTTTGATGCACCGACTCATTCTTTTTAGTTCACTTATAATGATTAGAAACAATATTAAAGTCTACATTTTTTTTAGAAAAAATATTATCTACTTTGAACCCAAGCTGAGCAATTACGCATCCTTATATCAATATTAGAATCTAGATTTTTCTCTCTGCATTTTTTGAATGCTAACCAAAGAGCACGTGCTACAGTCGTTATTGTTATGTGGGTTAGTCAGAGCTTCTTCATAAGATCATAAAGTTGTATAAACATGTATTCCTAGGGCATAATATAAAAGGGCATGGTTCTTGTTCCCTATTGTTCAACTCACAATTAATACAACTTTGTCAGGATAGATGACATCTAAAGTATCTACAAGAAGAGTCGAAATGCTTATACAAGTATATGAATAACTATTATTATTACATTGGTATATGAATACATATTATTCGAACATTGTAGCAAAATAACCTTCTTATGTTTAGGTCTTGCATAAAAGAAAATCAATTGTAGAACTAATCAATAAGAATGAAGGGCGGAAATGTGGAATTGTTAGTTATGGCATCATGCCGCCTATGCCTGAGAATAGTAACAAAGTGTTTTTTCTATTTATTAGGTTCGGACTCTGTATTTTGGAGGAACCGATGCATATATCTGATTTGTATAATTTTGCGTACACAGAAATTTAGATTGGACCTTATAGATCGCATACATTATGTGCACAATCTTCTTTTGTTCATTTGTGTTTTTTGTGCTTTTGTGCATATGTTGATACATACATTTTGCGTACCTTCTGATGTAGACATAGAATTACTTTAAAAAAAAAAAGAAGCTATGAAGTTGTACATTATGGTTAGCAATGAATCTAGCCATCTATTATGCCTAACTTGCCTATATCTATTTGTACTGTCCAAGTTCATGGGATAGGCATTTATGCCTCAATGTTCTCACACTGATTGTGGCAAAGAAGCAGAAAAGTGACCAGTTCAAGGACATTGGTTGGGCGAGCAGATGGATCAGTGGTCAAACTAGCGATATTAGCATGACATCTTAAGTTATAAATTATTAATTTAATAATATACATGTGTATGTATAAAACATTGGAGAATCAATTGTTAGACAAAAACAAGATTATACATTTTTTACCTTGAGACCTATTCTGATTTTTTCAACATTAGTAACTGCCCATTGTTTTTTGACTGCCCAATTGAAGAAGTACAAGAATAGAAGTGGTTGATCCAATCAAAATCGGAATAGTTAATGCGTTCGCCGGTTGAATTGCCAGTTAGTTCAAATGGTCTGATGTGATTTTTTTTTTTTTTAATTCTATGGCTTTTATGAGTTAAGTCAGATCATGTTGGAAGAGGTGACACCTGTTCGACCTTTTTGATCTGGTTTTTAAAAGTTAAAACATTGTTATGCACTAGTTGTATAACCTAATTGTGCGTGAGTATGGCGAGGAGACTGCATAATGCAGGCACATACGCTGGTGCATAAAGTGCTTTGTGGAACACTCGCTGTAATAGAATTTTGCTTTTCTAACATTTCAAATATCTGCATAGTGAAAAAATCTGTCTTCTGGACGTCCCTTGTGCGTCATGCAAATGACCACTTTGTAATTTTAGGGCATGTTGTCCCTGCTGTAAATTGTAGTGTATTACAATGTAGTGTTGTTTGATTTGTACTTCTGGTTGCAGCACTGTAGTTATATCCCTCGAGCTACTTCTGTCTGCATAAAAATAAGAGCTGCTGTGTGGAACTGCTTTTGCAGCTCAAAATTTTATTGGAGCTACTTCATTTGGAAGATGCATATACAAATTCAATTGTATACATCCTTAGGTACTTTAGGTTTGGGGGGTTGCATGTAACTTGTTTTAGTAGAGAAACCTTGAGAATAAGGCAATCTATATCCAAATTTACACAATCTGTATGTCTTCTTATCATTTTTAGTGTAAAATTCTTGTTTCCATGATAACTAACAAACAACTTTTACATCCTCATATATTGCAGTTGCAAGTGACAGATAATGTACTAGCCAAACTCAAAAGTGAACTTGCCGTACTGGAACTTGAACTTCAGGTAAGTAATTGTTCTTTTTTTAAAAAAATAAGTAATTGTATTTTATGGAAAGTAATATTTTAAATGAAAAAAGGGCTGCAACTCGTGGACAGTGAGGCTTTTAAGTATAGCAGTGATGGATAGCAACAGGTTGGATGGTGTGTTGCTGGCGTGGTTCACCAGCTGCAGGCAATAATTTCTGCAGCAGCTGCCTGGCTCAACGCGAGCTGGTGCTGATAAGCCAGAAGCTCTGTCGCAGTGTAGCCGGCTGGTAGGAGCTGGAAAGGTGAAACAGGGGGCGGCAGCGGGTTTGATACTGTACCTGGTGGAGTGGGCTTTGTTCCCCATGAACACTGCAAAGCGACATATGTCTGCCTAGATTAGAACTAAGGTTTTGTTTCCTCATATTTAGCGAACTAAGGTTTTGTTTCCTCATATTTAGTTTATAAAACAAACAATAACCGAACAAAGGTTTTGTTCGGTTATTCTAATTTCTGCAGCAGCTGCCTGGCTCAAGGCGAGCTGGCGCTGATAAGCCAGAAGCTTTGTCGCAGTGTAGCCGGCTGGTAGGAACTGGAAAGGTGAAACAGGGGGCGGCAGCAGGTTTGATACTGTACCTGGTGGAGTGGGCTTTGTTCCCCATGAACACTGCAAAGCGACATATGTCTGCCTAGATTAGAACTAAGGTTTTGTTTCCTCATATTTAGCGAACTAAGGTTTTGTTTCCTCATATTTAGTTTATAAAACAAACAAGAACCGAACAAAGAAACAAGAAAAGACAATTCAGTTAGGTTAATTTGGATCTGGATTTGCTTTAGGTTTCACAATTTGGTTACAACATGAAATTTGATCGTTGCTTGCTCTGAGGCACTAAAATTGAGAATCTGCAAGATCTGAGTTCTGCTAATGTGTTTAATCTTTTAAGGCTAAAGGCTTTATTAATTTAATTTGGAAAGTTTTGTATGTTATCAGTCAATGTCTAGGAATTTTGGGAAGCTTAGGAGTAAGAACAATGTTCATACAGTCATATTTTATATAAAAAGTGTCAGTAGTGTTAAAGATCATAACAGGAGCTGCTATACCCCGGCTGCTATGTTTGAACACAAAGGTGCAAAACAATACACAAACGATAACCTAAACAACCACGTGAGAGGCAAGGTTGGAAGTATGTACCTACTAATAAATAACAAGAAAGCTCATCATCAGAAGTTATCGCAAATAAAGTTTCATATTTGATTGAGTCGCTCCCTACAAGCCGACACTTCGGAAAGCCTTTGCGATAACATACTCGCCCATGCAGAATTGAGCGCCGAAGTGGGATGCCATAGGCAAGGCTTATTTCTAGAGGGAAAATGTTGACTACCACGGGGCTATTAGGCATGGCACAAGGCAGGACATTACCATGTGAAGTCCCCGATGATTGGGTAGAAGTTAATTAAACAAGACATTATACATCACAACTAGTTGATGCATACATAGTAGTTGGACATACTTATCGGTTATTACACACCTATATACTTGATAGTGGTAGAGCTACATACATTGTAATATACTGAAACTCGGTAGAGAATATTGAACTTTAGCCGAATCGACTAAAGTGTGCGAAAGAAATAGTTGGACAATCTGGAGCATTTGTTACCGGTAATGCATTGACCTTGTACTGGTACCAGGCAGCAGACCGAGAACAGCTGCTCTTGGGTTTGAGTAAAAAAAGGCTGTTAAACTGGTGACAGAATCCCGTGTACCGGTACGCAGTGCTGCGAAAACAGCAGGTTGGTCTGCTGCAAATATGAAAAGAAGGAGGGCTTATTTGCTATTGTAGCAGCCTATAAAGATACCCAACCCCTCTTTTCTCTTGTTCCCAGCTAAGAACACTCTCCTCTCTCTCATTTCTCTCTTTCTCTCTCTAGAGGACTCTCCCAAGGTGGATTTGGAGGAGTTGGAGAAGGATTTGAAGGAGATTTTTGGAGGATTAGAAGACCTAAAGCTCTCCTACAAGGTGGACCTTGGTGAGCTAGGAAGAAGAGTTCATGGTAGCGGTTAATGTTGACTTGCTATTTAGGTAGAATAGATCATAGTGGTGACAAGTGGTCCATCACCTTTACAGAGTGATCTTAGGAAGCCCAAGAAAGGTAGAAAAACTATGCATATTTGACTTTGTGTGAACAGTATTACGAGCTTGTTTGAAGGGCTTGTGCCCTTGAGGGTTTTCCAATTGGCTCATGGGGGAAAGTCATGTCCTATGGCTGTTGCATTTGGCTCCGGTAGTTTTCAGAAACATATTTATAAAAAATTTACTATATCCACTGGCTTGCAGATTTGATATCTTTGACAAATTGTTTGCTTCTTACTTTCTGTTGACAGGCGTTGGTTGGTCTAGCCGAAGAGATAGCTTCTGATGTTCCAAGTGGTTCAAGAAAGATTACTGGAAAATATATTCAATCTCATCTTTTCTCTAGACTTGAAGGTTTGTACTTCATGCCTCTATAACTGTGCAATGCTAGTCTTTTATACTCTTGAGTACTCATTCAATATGAAGTTGGCAACATAGTTGCTTGATCTGTTTATGAGTTTCTTGTTTGGTATGTGATCTTATTATTGTGTAATAGCATGGATGCATTCACAAGATTGTATCTATATTCACTATGTGCTACTTTCTTTCTAAACTTATCCACCAAAAAGCATGCTAGCATCGATGGATTTTAGGTGGTTTAGAAGATTAGGTATATTAACCTAGAGGTTAGACAGACAAAAGAAGTAGAGCACATAAGATAACGGCGAATAACCCAAAGAATCAATAGACTTGATAGAAATTATCAAAAAGCATAGTTCTCAAGATAATGGGACGTAGCCAAAACACTCGAATAGACTCAATAGAATTCTCAAAATTGACTTACAAAGTGTAAGGAACAATATGTTTTCGGAGGTTCTTAAGACTAGAACTTTTTTCCAAATAGACTTTCTAGTTTGATCCAAAGGATGAATAATATCTTTCGTTTGATCTAAAGATGAATAAAATATTTCTATTTGTCATAATAACTTCTATACTTTATAAATTTCCTTCTTACTAGAGCTCTTTGGTTCTACTATTGGACCTTATATAATGTAGATGTCCTGTTGCTCGTTTCTTAGCTTTTGCAAGTTTATATATGACATTTTGATTTTGCTAATCCAAATGCTAAATTGATAATAGATATTGATATTTACTCTTCATTTTGACCTATTTTTTATTCACTTTAATTGCTTTCACAATTTTTACATGTATCAAATTTTCATAATATTCATTTTTCAATTTTTTTTGTTGTTGACATTGCTATTCTATCAATTCTCCTTGAAAATTGATACTAGTTTTCTAACTTCAAGTTACAGTAAGAATCTAGATACAATAGGAGTCTCTTCTAGTAATATTCCTAGTCCGCATTTTATTAACATCTTTTCCTTTCTTCTATAATCACTTTTATTATAGTATTAATTTTACTTGTTCTTCCCCACATTTTAAATCCTGCTATCTAATTTCAAGGCATCACTTTATCCTTTATTGTCTCTTCCTTTAGCATATATATAGTCAATAAGCTTTGTTGTAATTCTAGGCTGAGAGAACTTACAATCTTTTTCATGCTTATTCCTTTTTTGAAAAAGAAAAGGCCTGTTTTAGTAAGATTTTCTTCAATCATTGAAGTGGTCAAACATCCGTCACTCTTCTTAAAAGAAAATCTTCTTCTACTTTTTGTTTTTTCTATTGACCAACTAAATTTGGTTTCTTCTAATTCTTTAAATTTTTTTTGTAACAACTCGACTCACTTGCAATAATAACTTGTTGAGCCCACACTATTGGCCCCAAATGCATACGCTTAATTATTAATATTCAGGTCCATGGTCCTTTATATTTTCAATCATAACCCTTTTCTCATCCGATGTAGGAATATCGGGGTGTTATGGACTCCCCTATTTAGGCCTAACGTTCTTGTTAGGTTCAAATCCAAATCATACAACATAATTCAAAATTTAATCCAGGCGATTGTGAGATCCTAGAGATAGTCGCGTTTTGGGGGTTTTGTTGTGTATGCACTTTGATCCTGTATATCTCTTAGGCTCTGCAATGCTTCCTGCTAGTTAATTGAGCTTTGATAGCAAATATAACGACCCGATCTAATAACAATAATAACTCGTCGGACCCTAACTACCAGCCCAAAATACTTAATCCCAATTATTATTACTAGAATGTGCAGCCTCTTATATTTCCATTCACAATCCATTTTCTATCCAATGTGAGACTATTGGAGTGTCCCATTTTTGCTGTCCCCTTTTGTTTATTTCTTTATATTGTTCTATTCATTATTTCCAAAATGTCTATTTTAAGTGATCTAGATGTCCCTCACTCATTTGATAGTTCTCTCAGAGGTGCCCATATATTGCAAGTGCTATTGTAGAACTTCTTTCCCAACAATCTTCTTTGCCCTCAGTCATTATGCACCGTTGGACTGGGGCACAGATGCCCAGCAGCCCTCCCTATTTATAAGATTACATATAAATAATCATTGCGTTGAATATGATTGGATGTATAGTTCACTGATTCAGAATATATTCGTACATTGTAGCTGTCCGCGAAAAAGTAAAGGAACAGATAAAGGATGCCGACTCTCTAGGTCTCCAAGAGATTACTGTTTTCTGGGTTGGCATGGCTGAGGTAAATTTTCATTTGCCTTGTTTTTCTTTCTATACCAATGCAATGTTTGAAATTAGCAATTTAGGTATGTTCCATAAATATTGATGGAATCTCTTTAGATTTCTCATTTGTGGGCAATGCTGCTACTCTTTTCTAGTCCTTAATGATTACTTCGAATTCAAAGCATTCTTGGTGATAATAAAAGCGACTTGTCATGTAAGCTAAAAATCTGGGTATGGCAACATCGTAAGACACACTGAGCTTATAAATAATTGTAATCATATACATATGAAATGAGAGCAATAGATTTCCAATCTTCGGTTCTTGTTTGCATAGTCTCTATTCCTTAAGTTGTCGAAGCCCAAAGATCTATAACTAGCTCATGCTTGACTGGCCAACCTAATAAGCAAATGTACTGCATTGTGTTGACCTCTCCTACGTTTGTACAAGTAATTGCACATTTTCTTTTTTATTCTTTTTTTTTTTTAAAGGCTGACCTGCTGATTCTTATTTTGTGCATTATTTATTGTGTGGAAATGCATTCATATCCTGTTCAGTGTTTCCGACTTATGATACTGGGTTGTAGGGACGGATCTAAGAAGAACAAGTCTTCATTATGAGTTGCTAAACTGTATGCCGTTGCCAGTTTTCTTAGTGTGATTTTTTGTCATCTCTACCAAATATCCTTGAGCTATTCCCAAAATGAACTTAATCAAATTGCTGTCTCTTTTTCTTTGATTAGCTAGTACTTTTTAAGAATCAATATTCTACATTAAATTTCACATACTGCTGTCAACATATATGGTTGCTTTAATATTATAATCTTAATGTCACCTTCACTAAAAGAGTTCGAGTTTTAACAATTTTGTCTCTGAAGTTTGACTCTTATTTCAATTTGATCTTCAGAGAGCTGCAATATTAACCCCCGTAGATCAATTCCAAGTTGGTCCCTAAAATTTGACCTTGTTTTGACTTCACCCTGAAAATGTTGAATTCATTTCGAGATTTTTCTTTTATTTTTTGTGGAAAAAATATTTCAGAGTGTTTGGAGTTTCAATTAATCAAAGGAAAACCTAATGATGATGCTGACATGACACTAAATTGTTTAAACTGAAAAGACATTTTTTGTTATGCAAAACAAACTTCTAGGACTAAATTGTTTAAAAATTTTGGACTACTGAGAACTAACTTGAAATCATGGTCAAACATCGGGAACCGGATTTCTAATAATTAACTGAAATCTTACATCTGAAAGGTCCGCTTCTGTAATGTGAACTTTGAACTGGTAGCTCGAAATTTTATCAACCTGGATAAAAGCACCAGACAGTCGTGGGGCTTCATTTGGTGAAAGGGAAGATAGTTTTCAGCATATTTATCTTTCTCTTTTAGTTATTTTACAAATAAACTACATATGCGGTTATCATCAGAGCGTGCAAGTGATGGGATCCTTCGATGGCTGGAGTCAGGGAGAGGAAATGTCACGGGAATATTCAGGCGACTATGCCAGATTCTCTGCCACCGTGAAACTCAGACCTGGAAAGTATGCTGATGCTTCGTATCTCTTTTGATCATGATTGTTAGTAATCATACTTGATATATTTATATTCTCTTTTATTTTCGTGCTACTGAAAATGAAGGTACGAGATTAAGTTCTTGGTTGATGGTGAGTGGCAGCTGTCTCCCGAATTTCCTACTGTCGGTGAGGATATGACGAAAAACAATCTTTTAATAGTTCAGTAAACTAATTCACATGTTTCATGTTAGAGTATCATGTAATATATTTTTTTCGTAAAATTTCGTTTCTTATTCCTGATATTTTACTGGAGAGGAACATCGCTAGTTTCTGTGGCTGTTTGTTTCTGTGTATGTACATGGCAGTGCCAAGAACTTACTGTATATATACCTATGGAAGTAGATGACGGTGCCAAGAACCTACAGTATATATATACCTATTTAAAGTTCCAAATGAACACGCGTGAACATTTGAACTTGCAAGAATATTTGTAAAATTTTCAAACTTTTTAGGGTATGAATCAAATTGTCCCTTGAAATAAAGTGGCGGAACTGAGTGTGTATGTGATTGCGCATCCATACGCATGCCTGGTAGGGGTGTGCATTGGTTGGTTCGGTTCGGTGTTTGATTTTTAACTTTTAGAAGCAAACTGAACTGAATTATATGTGAAGCCAATTAGCCGACACGAACACGAACGGAACCGAGTGATTTTGGTCGTTTTGGTTCAGTAATTTGGTTTGAACCGGATTATGCTTACCCCTAGTGCAAAGCGTATGGCGGAGGGTGAACTTGTGCTTCATGAACAATATATGGTTAGGGGTGGCAAAATGCAACCTCACCTGCTTGACTTGTCCATCCTGGAATCATTTATTTTAAAAAGATATATGAAAGTGTGTCTATAATTATGATATTCTCATTTTGAATATTCAAAATTTGAATTTAAGTTTTAACTAAATACTTATTTTTAAAAAAAAAATTGGCATAAAATAAGGTCAAGGTTCGCCCTCGATTTTAGTTTTAGTTTCAATCGGCTTTTGAATGAAAATTTGATTAATATTAAGTAATTTTGAATTGTGTCAAACTTAGATCAAAGGAAAAAAAAAAAAAAAAATCAATTCAAGCCAAACTGAACGTAGGACGTCACGGTAAAATTCACTATATTTGGTTCGCAATTTCAAGAGAGAAAAACCTCGTAGCAAAATTCCTTTATAAAATTTCCGAGGAAAAGTATTAATTCAAATGGGGGAATATTTGTAGTGTTGAAACTCGAAAGGATTTTATTATAAAATTTTAAGAATCGGTCTATTGTGAAATTCTATACAGTATAGGTCTAGTTGCAAATTCCTTAGTAAGAAGGACTTTACTGTAAAATCACATGTGAGAAGGATAAATTACTAAAATATCAGAAGATGTAGAATAGGAGAAGGCCTTTTAGCCTACAGCCTGAGAAATTCGTCCCTAGTACAAGTGGCAAAAGGTTTAGTAGTTGGTACTCGAAATTCTATGTTTGAATCCTAGTTGATTCATATTTCAAACTAAGTTTCTTTTTAAATGAAATAAGCGAATTGGCTAGCATACTACCTATCGCTCTAAAAAAAAAAAAAAACCTTCTAATAACAAATTTTATGTACCACCTTCCTATTTTATGTACTTAACATTAAATAATAGAACAGGCTACTTTTGTACATTATTCAAAATTCAAAAATTATTAATTTTATTTTAAAAGATTTGGACTAAAATAGAGTTTTGATACAACTTAGAAAAAGCTCCACCTTTTGTAGGAGCACCATATGGGAAAATTTCTATGTAAATCCCACCAAGAAAAATAATAATCTTAGTTTAAAGAAGAAAACTTGTACATCTATACAAAACTATTAATTCCCGTGGCTTCTATCCAACGTGGCAGAATTCTGATGAATTTGGACCCACCTAGCTACCAGTGTTATTATCACCTCCTCTATTCTTTCTATTGAATATTAGGCCCACCTCTACCAAATACTTCCTTTCATGTATTCGATTTATCTCCTAGTATTGTCTCTTCACCTTCTCATTTACCTTCTTATTTAATAGACTAATCCTTTCATCTTCATTTACCTTTCTATTTAATCAAAAAATCTCCTCACCTTCCCATTTAATAAAGTAATAGCATTTATCTTTTCATTTAATAGAGTAATCTACTTACTTTTTCATTTAATAGAGTAATAGTGGAGAAAACGAGAATGCCATGCTTTTAATTAGGCATCCTTCCAATTTAGCTTATTCTTTCCCAAAGTTTAAAACGTGTAGCGTTTGTTCTCCTAATGCCATGGGCATAATCGATGGAGCCATTCGACCGCTCTCCATTATATCATACACATCGTCGATAAGGCCCGCGATGGCATCGGTGTTGTCGACTTTTATCCCTCACCAAATCTCTCTCTATCTAGAGGAATATATATATATATATATATATATATATATATATATAGAGAGAGAGAGAGAGAGAGAGAGAGAGANCTAGTGCAAAGCGTATGGCAGAGGGTGAACTTGTGCTTCATGAACAATATATATATGGTCAGGGGTGGCAAAATACAACCTCACCTGCTTGACTTGTCCATCCTGGAATCATTTATTTTAAAAAGATATATGAAAGTGTCTCTATAATTATGATATTCTCATTTTGAATATGCAAAATTTGAATTTAAGTTTTAACTAAATACTTATTTTTTAAAAAGAAATTGGCATAAAATAAGGTCAAGGTTCGCCCTTGATTTTAGTTTTAGTTTCAATCGGCTTTTGAATGAAAATTTGATTAATATTAAGCAATTTTGAATTGTGTCAAACTTAGATCAAAGGAAAAAAAAAAAAAAAAAAAAAAAATCAATTCAAGCCAAACTGAACGTAGGACGTCACGGTAAAATTCACTATATTTGGTCTCGCAATTTCAAGAGTGAGAAAAACCTCGTAGCAAAATTCCTTTATAAATTTTCCGAGGAAAAGTATTAATTCAAATGGGGGAATATTTGTAGTGTTGAAACTCGAAAGGATTTTATTATAAAATTTTAAGAATCGGTCTATTGTGAAATTCTATACAGTATAGGTCTAGTTGCAAATTCCTTAGTAAGAAGGACTTGACTGTAAAATCACATGTGAGAAGGATAACTTACTAAAATATCAGAAGATGTAGAATAGGAGAAGGCCTTTTAGCCTACAGCCTGAGAAATTCGTCCCTAGTGCAGGTGGCAAAAGATTTAGTAGTTGGTACTCGAGATCCCATGTTTGAATCCTAGTTGATTCATATTTCAAACTAAGTTTCTTTTTAAATGAAATAAACAAAACGGATAGCAAACTACCTATCTCTCTAAAAAAAAAAAAAAAAATTTCTAATGACAAATTTTATGTACCACCTTCCTATTTTATGTACTTAACATCAAATAATAGAACAGGCTACTTTAGTACATTATTCAAAATTCAAAAATTATTAATTTTATTTTAAAAGATTTGGACTAAAATAGAGTTTTGATACAACTTAGAAAAGCTCCACCTTTTGTAGGAGCACCATATGGGAAAATTTCTATGTAAATCCCACCAAGAAAAATAATAATCTTAGTTTAAAGAAGAAAACTTGTACATCTATACATCTATACAAAACTATTTAATTCCCGTGACTTCTATCCGACGTGGCAGAATTCCGGTGAATTTGGACCCACCTAGCTACCGGTGTTATTATCACATTCTCTATTCTTTCTATTGAATATTAGACCCACCTCTACCAAATACTTCCTTTCATGTATTCGATTTATCTCCTAGTGTCGTCTCTTCACCTTTTCATTTACCTTATTATTTAATAGACTAATCCTTTCATCTTCTATTTACCTTTCCATTTAATCAAAAAATCTCCTCACCTTCCCATTTAATAAAGTAATAACATTTATCTTTCCATTAAATAGAGTAATCTACTCACTTTTTCATTTAATAGAGTAATAATGGAGAAAACGAGAATGCCATGCTTTTAATCATGCATCCTTCCAATTTACCTTATTCTTTCCCAAAGTCTAAAACGTGTAGCATTTGCTCTCCTAATGCCATGGGCATAATCGATGGAGCCATTCGACCATGCTCCATTACATCATACACATCGTCGATAAAGCCGGCGATGGCATCGGTGTTGTCAACTTATATATATATATATATATATATATAAAAGTACAATAAAAGTTATTGTTTATTATATTCTTCATATGCGAATCTTTTTAGTGAGATAATTATAAAAATGCTTTAAGCAATTGTGGCATGATGTTTAATTTTTTTTTCTTAGTTTACTTTCTTGGCATTCGTTTTTTCTATTCATATTATTTGTCCATTTAAATCATGTATATTAAAATTATTTTTAAATATAATTTTCTATATTAATTATTATAGTCAGTATTGATTTATTGATATTTTATTCTTTATTAATATTTTATTTTTAATTATATTGATATTTTATTATTTATTAATTTTAATTTTAGCAGTATTCATCTGCCGCAAAGCGCGGGTGATATACTTCACTAGTTTCACATTGATAAGGGATAAAAATCAATATTTTCATAATCGGATTGAACAAAAAATAGCTGGCCATTAGTTGAATCAGTAAAATTAGCATAAAGTACTAAAGATTTAATAATTATTATTTTTAAATTATATTTATATAAAAAAAATATACGTATGTTATTATTCTAGTTTATACTTAATTATAAAATACTGATATTTAGATAAAATTAGGTAGATATAAGTTTTTAAATTTAATAGATAATAAAATCAGGAAAGTTGATTTTAAGCCGTTGGATTTTAATATGACTTTGTTAGAGTTTGTTGGAGAGGAGTACAAATAATTACGACATATAAAAAAAATTAATTAACTTCTTATTTACAAGTCTTCTTGCTGAATGCTTTACTAAGACGACTCTAATATAATGACCTTAATTCTCGTGTGCCACAGCCTACATATATAGGCTTTAGATTAAAATTTATTTAGAATATAAATTCTAATCTAACTCCAATTCTAATAGATATAACTGACAAAGATAAATTTAAATTACTAATATGGCTACATTTAAACTTATCAAAAATATTAGATTATTTACTAACATCCTGTCAACAAATTTGTAAATATATTAGCAAGTTGCCGCATATGGAACTCTCAACAATAAAAAAGAATCGTACTTGATTATAACAACTATCTACAAAATATAATCGCAATAATAAAAAAAAAATCATACTAGATTATAACAACTATCTACCAAATATGATCCTATTGAGCTTTGCCCTATTAGCATCCAAACTTCTATTCAACTCTCATTTTAACTTTTAAATTTGACAATGTCAAACTTCTATTGAACTATTCATCAGTCTCGTAGCATCATATATTTGAATTACAACAATCACTCATAAAGTTGTAAGTTAGGTTTTGATTGGTCTCAATAGCATCACATATTTGAATTAAAAGAATCGTCCATAAAATTGTAACCCTTTCAAAAAAGCATTGCATAGTTGTGGAAAATGTTGAGATGAACTGAGCGCCAATAAATTTGTGATATGCAACAAGCATTTGCAGTGTATTATCCTTTAATAAAAGTAATGAAAAGAATTCCCAAATTAAAAAGTTCAATGAGTTTAGGAATCGAATGCCAAACTAAAAAGTTCAAGAATCAACGTAAATCTCAATCAGACCAGAAATTCTAGTACTTGTATTGTAAGTAACCATACAAAACTATTGGCTAGCTTTTTCTAAAGGCTTCGCCTCGCCTCGCCTCCTCTCGTGTTGTTTGAGTATAGACATCCAGGTTGCGGATTAGAATAGAAGTACTCTTCAAATTTAGGTCCAGCTCCGGGTTTTCGTTCATAGGGACCTCCAAGTCTATTAGCATGTGACTTTCTTATCTTTTCTTCAAATTCGCTCCATTCAATAGTGAACGCATCCAGTTGATCTATCAATTCCACAATCCTTTTCCTAAGACATGATAGACAAAATCTCAAATTTCATACAAATAATAAATAAGCAAATTGTATATTTTTACCGCTAAAATATTACATTTTTATTATCGATAAGATAGTACCTATCAGGATTGATTGTCTTAAGGAATCCTTCAAATCTCCTGTGACCTTGGACTGCTCTTGCCATGTTGCCATCATGAGTATACACAAACACGTCACTACGAATAGCGACATAGTAATCGATTGCAGCTAATTTGTGTTGGTGCTTTTGGAAAGGCTCTATTTCCTCGCTTGTGGTTGTTGTGTAGTGTGTGTGAAGATTCGGATATGCTTTTCTTAGAGCATCCATGCTATTAGCCCCGTAGATCTCCCCTGCCGCAATGTAGATGTTGGTTGTGTTAGGATAACCCATAGCCTTTAGGAATAGGCTGATTTCACGTGGGGTCATCGGACAACGGCCAGCCAACCGCCTCTCTGTGCCATTGATACTTTTTTCTTTCCAACGAGGATTCGCATACCGCATCTCCTTTATCTCTTTCGCCTCCTCTAGTCCCAATTGATGATCACAACCAGTAAATGCCAGCATGTCCTTCTCATATCTGTAACAATGCAAACGTTCATTTATACATATATATTTCAACACCTTTTGTCATTACTTTAGCAAAAAGTCTTCCATAGATACCTTAGATGGAGAGTCATAAATGGTCTAGTAGTTCCATTTTTCAACTTATCAATTATGTTCATTGCTAACCCTTCGATTTGCAATGTGAACCGTAGCGCTTGATAGTTTGCACGGCACCGTAGTTTTTGAATTGCATGAGAAAGATTATTATTGGCGAGCCGAGTGTCCGTATGGGTGAAACTTACAACCCTATGTGCCTTGAATATTTTTGATAAATTCTTGTAATAAGAATCCTGTAAAAAGAAACAGACTCAAAATGTGTGTTGCACTTATTATGTAAGAAAAAAATAAAGCTGCTACTAAAATGCATACCAAAGACCAAGATCTAGGTGGCATTATATAAGGTGTAATATTTTGATATTTGGGTGGAAGGGACTCGACGATCATAATATCATCTCCGAGAACATCTATGAAGTGCTCAACATCAAATATATCTTGAAAGTTGCTGCAAAATTAAATCAATATATGCTCCAAATTTAGTAACTATCAAAAATTGTAAAGCATAACATTGTAAAGCATAACAGTTATGAGTTTGCCCTAGTACCTCGAGTCTTTCCAGAATGAAGTATTATCAATAGAAGGGATTACAAGCGTGACGTTCATTAGCTTTGCTATGGCAACCATATCGCTGATCTGCATTTATACATATAAAAGTAATTATTTACTACAAGTAATGAAAAGAAATATCGAAATTAGGTGCTCGAAATCTTACACCCAGTCGTATCTGATTCAGTCCACCATTAGCATACACAGAGAGATAACCTTTTGTGGCATTACTTATTCCTATATTAATGACATGGATTAATCGGTCAATCGTAAACGGAAAGGAAACATTCAATATGATGATGTGAAAGAACAATATACTATAACTCACTGATATCACTCTTCAACCGCTCGATACATGGAGTGTATCCTCCTCCATTTGGTTTTAACCAAATCTCAGGAATCTGAAGAAAAGACAGTAATAAAATTTAGATGGCATATAAAATAGTTACTAAGATATTATCACAATGTACATTTTTCGACTTGAATAGATTGAAGATTAACTGGATTACTTATCAAAAACTTTAGGGTAGTTTGAGTATTTGACTCTCTTATAAAATTTCTTTTAGAAAATAATTTGTGGATTACAAACTGATTTTTTTATCTTTATCTTGAAATGCAACTAATTAGTAAAAGTATATTTCAAACTAGGCATCATGCAGATCAAGAAACCACTTAGAAAAATATTGTTTAGATAATGCATATTAGAGTATATTTCACAAAGATTATCTTTACCCAAAAATTATACTCTTTTTCTAAATTGACTATTATGGTAGATTCTCAAATGACACCAATTGCCATTGTATAAATAGCACTAAAAGTTAAAAGTGAGCTTGGTAACAAAATGTGTTAGATATTCTTTTTCTTTAAATATTTTTATGATAACCTATAATTCATCTCTTTTAACTTTTTTTGCAAACACATTGGTTAAGATCAGAGATATAAAAGTAAATTTTTATTTTCATAACAAAATAAAATTATTACAAAATTTATAACCATCATATTTACCATGATTACCAACTAGTGATTCAGAAGAAAAATAAAATGTCTATTTTTGACACATTTACCATAACTATCACCGGTAATTCAGAATTTATATGCACATTCTCTATCACCGGTAATTCAGAATTTATATGCACATTCTCTCTTTTGCACATATAAGCAAATATTATAAGATTCCATATTTGTAAAGCATCAAAATAATGCTATTCAAAAGAATCTTTTTTTTCAAATAACCCTATAAAATTTCTTAATTGGAAAAATAATCCACTAAAAAATTTATTTGACCAAATAACAATCCTCTTGCTAAACCTCCTTCTAAATTTCCTACAAAAGCGGTATATTGTTCAACGTCTTTACAATTCACCACTATTAAATGGATTCACTACTTCTAAAATTATATGAATCACCACAGCAGCGCTTAAATTCAAATTTTTTAGATTCAAATTTTGAGTTAAAATTAAAATAATTTTAAAATAATAATTTGAAATTAGAATTTTGAACTTGAATTTAAAGACACATTTTTAAATTGAATTAGAAATTTGAATTAAAATTCAAATTTTGAATTTTGACTTTGAAATTGAAATTGAATTTTAATTTTGATCTTTGAATTTTGTATTCAAAACAAAGAATTTAAGTTTATAATTTATATTCAAAATTTGAATTCAAATAAGAATTTAAATTTCAATATGAAATCTTTGAATTCAAAATCTAAATGTGAATTTGAATTGATATTCCAAATCAAAATGTGACTTTGAACTTGAAATGTGAAATAGAATTTTGATTTTGACTTTTGACTTTTTATACAAAATAAAAATTTAAACTTATAATTTATATTCAAAATTTGAACTCAAAATCAAAATTTTAAGTTAAGGTTGAAATCTTTGAATTCAAAATCTAAATGTGAATTTGAATTGACATTCCAAACCAAAAGCTAACTTTGAATTTGATAGTGAATTCAAAATCTAAATTTAAATTTTAAATTTGATTTCTAATTTGAATTTATAATTTGAATTCGAAATTTGAATTACACTTCAAATTTGAATTCAAACTTAATATTAAAATTTAAATTTAAAATTTAAAATTTAAAATCTTAATGTGAATTTGAATTGATATTTCAAAACAAAATATGAATTTCAAACTGAAATTTGAATTTGAAAATAAATTTTGAATTTGAAATCCAAATTTAAATTTAAAATCAAATCCAAAGATTTGAATTTGATTTTTAAATTCGAACTTGATATTTGATTTCAAATCTAAAGTTAAATTTGAACTTCGAATTTATCTCGAAATTAGATCATAAAAAGGATAATCATTCACCACTTTCATAAGAAATTTAGAAGACAATAAATTGTTTATTGCCTTCTTGAAAATGGTGAACAAATTACTGATTTCATAGAAAATTTAGAAGGCGGTAAATTATTTATCGCCTTCTTGAAAAAGATAAACAATTCACCACTTTTGACATAATTATCCACTATGGCTCTAAGTTAATTTTATGTTACAAACATACAACACCACTACCAATTAATTTTTCAATATTTATATTGACGATGGAGAATAAATATCATCGTTATAGTAAAAATCAGTTTTAAATGACTAATCCAATTACATAATTCAAATTCTCTATATCCTAGCTCCATGACGCTACATCCTAGCTCCATGATGCTAGCTAAAGGCGTATTTGGTTGCCCGAAAGTAGGTGAAGGGGAAAAAATCACTTTTGCAAAAGTGACTTTTCAGTTCGATTCTTTGATGGGATATAAAGTGAAATATTGTAATAAGATAAAAATATAAATAAATAATTTATATTATCAATTATAAATTAAAAATTTATATTTATATTTACATTTATATCTAGAATTCAAAAGTATATTTCAAATTTTAAATTAAACTTAAATCTGTGTTGAATTTATAATTAAAATTTACTATATAAATTAAATTTACAATTTGAATTTAAATCTCATAACTAAACTTAATTAAATTTGAAAATAAAAGTTCAAAATAGAAATGCGAACATTTATTTAAATTTGAAATTGAATTTATAATTTGAATCATATTGTAATTTACTCTTTGATCTTAATGAATTCAAATATGTTTAAATCACAATTCAAATTGAACACTTGAATTCATAATTCGAATTCAAAGTTCAAACTAAAACTCGTTATTGAAATTAAATGTAAATAAAAAAAATTCAAATTTTGAATTTGAATTTTAACTTAAAAATTTAAAATTTGAATTTAAATTTCAGTCAATAATTTGAATTTATAGTTGAAACAATTTGAATTCAAAGTTTAAAGAAGTTCTTAGCTAAAAATAATTTAATTAAAATTTAAAATTTAAATCTAAATTCTAAAATTCAAATTAAAATAAATTAAAAATTAAAAATTAAATTCAAATATAAGGTTACAAATTTGAATTTAAAAGCTTTATGTTGAATTTGAATTTACAATAAAATCAGAATGTGATCATAATTTTAAATTTTAATTAAATTATTTTTAGCTAATTAAAATTTAATCAAGTATTTCGAATCTAACTTATGAATTTGAATTTAAATTAAATTTNCAAATATAAGGTTACAAATTTGAATTTAAAAGCTTTATGTTGAATTTGAATTTACAATAAAATCAGAATGTGATCATAATTTTAGTCCAAATTTAAAGTAAAAAATTAACTTTAAAAATAAATTTGAAGATTAAAATTAAGACCAAATATAATCTTTTAACTAAGCTTTTCACTTTCGGTGACTTCCGTATATTTTGAGCTAAAGTTTAAAAAGTGAGATTTAGTTATAACTCATTTTATCAGTTCATATTTTTATAAAATGATTTTTATATTCACTTTCGCTAACCAAACAACTAATAAAACGTCAATTTCTAAAAGTGTCATCTTCGGTACTTCATTTTTCATTTTCGATCAACCAAAGAGAACATACCCTAAGAGGAGAAGGACGGGTGTCCCCTCAGATAGTAATAGTTGCATATGACGTCCCATGGACACGCGCTCAACGAGCTCCGGAAAGAGCTCCTTCAACTTGAACTTGAACTTTTGAAATATTGAGTCTTTTTAGACTCTAAATTTTTCATTTAAATTTTTAGAGTTAACTATATTAAGTTTTTTATTAAATTTTATAGCTCAATTATTTATAAACATGCAATTAATTAATCTAATTTTAGTTATGAAAAACTAATTTAAGTTATCAAATTTAATAAAGTTATTATTTTAAAGTATCAAATTGTATTGAGAACCCGGCCCTAGCCCTCAACTATAAGGACATAAGGTGAAAATATACGGAGACAAAAACTGAAAAATGTATGGAGACACCCACAAGTGTAAGGCTTTTTGTTGTAGTTCCTTTCAATTTAAGGATTCTTTTGTAGTTAAAAATATATGAAAAACCCCGTAACTATAGGACATTTTGAAATTGATCCTCTTTAATAGTAGATACTCTTAAGGGAGTTGAAAAGAATACATGTTTGTCCCTTCAAATCAACCTACAAATAGTCTAAAAATATATAGATCAAATCTAAATTTGACAAAATACATCTATATAAAACACAATATTAAAAATAAAAATGCAATTGATACACTAAATTCAACAACAACGAATCATTCTAAGCACGGTTAATGTAGAAATTTAACAAAATCTGTTTCAGATTCGGATATAATTAATTATACCAACAAACATAATAATTTACCCAATTTAAACACTATACAGTAATTAAAAAGATTAAACATAGCAGATTCTAGTTATTATCATGCATGCTAAATTTCTAACCCCAGAAAAATTTTTAAAAAATTAGCAAACAAAGAAAATGCTATATATATATAATAACTCTCTAGCCAAACAAAGCTAACTGCAAAGAAATTAAACTCTATCATCCTCCTAATCCAAGGCTCCTTGTAACTCCCCGGCACATTTTCGTTGCATGCTTATATGTTTTCTTGTTCACACGCAAAAAAAAAAAAAAAAAAAAAAAAAAAAAAAAACGCGAGGTGAGAGGAGCCGAAAGTGTCGGAGTTGGCGAGAGTGGTTGAAAGGAAATTAAAGGCGTGTTTGGTTCGCTTTTTTTTTCACCCTGGAATTGAAATCGAAATGGGTGAATCCGTTTGTGAGTGTTTGGTATGGCGGATTCCATTCCAATTTCATTCCCGAATGGAATGGAATCCCCAATCACCTCTTTTTTCAATTGGCCTAGAAGGCGGGATTGGAAGTTGAATCTGGACGAAATTGATATTTATTCAAATTAAGGGCTTGTTTGGTTTAAGGATGGAATTGGAAATGGATAATGAATGAAAAATGAATTGGAATGGTAATTTGAAATGGCCCACTTCCCCAAGACGTTTGGTTTATTGTGGATTGGAAATTGGAATAAGTTATTCACATTTCATTGTTTGGTTCGCATAAACTAAAAAAATTATAAGATAACATAATACTAATTTTACTCTCAAAATATAAATTTATATTATTTAAAATTTATGAAAAATATAATACTATTCTTAATAAGTTTTTCAAAGAAAATATCAAATTTATTTTTAAAAACTTTTATTGATGTGGATTTGGTATAGGTTTTGAGAGAATGATAGGTTGTTTTTTTTTTTTTTTTGATAAGAAAGGGGTGAAGAGAAAGAGAGTAAGATGGTCACATGGGCTTGAGAAACTTAGTGGGCTTCCGGAATGAAATCTCAATCCGGCTAGGAAGACCGGAATCAAGTTGAAGGCTAATGGATCATTCTCATTCTAGTCCGGAATAGGAATTTCAAACGCGATTCATGCGAACCAAACAAAATTAACCGGACTTGATCAAACCAATTCCCATTCCATACCCAAAATAGATGAACCAAACAAGCCCTAAATTTATTTTTCAACTTTTTTAATAAAATATGAGTTAAAATTTAAAATTAAAATATATAATTTTAAATTTTAATTTGAACTAAAACAAAATTAAATTTAATCAAGTATTTCGAATCTAACTTATAAATTTGAATTAAATTAAATTTTAATTAATATAAAGTTTTATTCAAATTTTATTTCAAACTTAAATTAAATTAAGGATTCAAATTAAAATTTAATTGTAATTTTAAGTTTGAATTTGAATAAATCAAAATTTAGTTTCATAATTTGAATTATCCACTCAACTTCAAAGTTTAATTTTTTTAAAAAAAATAGATTTAAAAATTTTGACAATTATTTTAAAATTTTGATGTAAATTTTTTAATATTTAATTTTTAATTTAAATTTAAATTAATATATTATAAAGATAATATTAGTATATTAATTTGATTACGTTTTTTATGTCCACCTGAACCAAACACCGGCAATGGGAATGGTTTATTCTGATTCCGATTCAGGTGATGAACCAAACAGAATTAGGTATTGAGTCATTCCGATTCCGATTCCAGTTTATTTTGATTCCGATTCCGATTCCGACTCCGACTCCGAACCAAACACGCCCTAAGGGTTGGAGAAATAAATTTAATAGTAAAAAAAAACCTTAGGGGGCCTTTTGTTATTTCCGTGCATTAATATTCTGCGCCGTCAAACCCTAACACTTCAGATTTTATATATAAACTAATTAAAAGTAATGTTTATATATTGTATACGTAAATATATGAAAAAGAATGATGATCACGTAGAACAAGCAAAAACAGAAAATTTTCGTACGTGAGATCCTAACGTCGGAAAAAATTGACTAGTTCAATTAGTGGCCGACGCTTAATTATTAACTGCGTCTATATTGAATACATTATGTAGTAACAAATTTAATTAATTTAACTGATCCAGATTAATTCAAGTACTACTATATCAATACATACATGCACGTAGAATAATATAACACAAATACGAAAACAGAAGAATCAAAAGGAGATTGAGATTAAAATGTGGCTCACCGCAGGTGGCTCTTCGCGTTTGGTCGGCGACCACGCCAGCGTTTCGTTCCTCCAACTCAGCACATCGGCTGCACCGTCGGCGGCCGACATGAGCATGAGATCGTTCTGCTTCTCGAAGCCTTTGGAACTCCAAAAGACAGTTGCGGAAACGAGCAGAAGGAGAAGCACAATCAGTAGGCGGCATCCGACCAGCCGCTTCCGAAAAATGCCGCCGACTCGACGCAAGAAGCGCGAGGCCTGGCCCGGCTCCGACTTGCGCGCGTCGTCATCATTGGCGTTGTAGTCAATGCTGATTGATATCGCCTTACCGACGTCCACGGGATCCGGCATACGCCGTCTTGTTGCACCGGTAAAACTCATCGTCGAAATTTTCATAATCTTAAAATCATAAAAATTACATTGAAGAAAAAATAAATAATGAAAAAAAAGGAGAAGAAAACCCTAAAAATTCTTTCGCTCGCTTAGTAGAAGAAATCAATTTTTTCCTTACTATTTTCGTATATATATATATATATATATGAAAATTTGTTCTAGATATTTATATATATATATATATATATGAAAATTTGTTCTAGATATTTATATATACATATGAAAATTTGTTCTAGATATTATTTAATATATATATATATATGATGAAAATTATTCTAGATATATAACATTTAATATATATGTGAACTGTAAATTGAATTTGTGATTTGTTTAAAATAGAATATTGACATTCAATTGTTATTTTGTATTCTCCGGTGGTTTCCATCTTATTTTTCTCTTTGTTATTGATATAGCTGTCAAGGTAATAACGAGTTATCCATTTCCAAAAATTTTACAGAGATTTGATTTCTTTTTAGAAATATCACTAATTATCCTAATCATTAAAATATGCATTTTAAATTTATTAAAAAGTACAACAGATAAGTTATAATTGTATGTACTTTTCTCAAAAGAAGAGAATTCTTGTTTAATACAAAAATAAAAAAAATAAATATAATAAGTAAAAAAAATTATTTATTTATATATATATATATATAATTTTTTATTCAATAATTCGAGAATTTCTATTTAATACAAAAATAAATATACTAAGTAAAAAAGATACTTTCATTTATTTTTATGTACATAAGTAATTTTTTATGCAATGATATTTATAGAGTAGTATTCTGCAGCCTTAGTATGAGTTCTTCGGTAGTTCATATTTATTTTCCGTCTCGAACAAAAAAACAAATAAAATTTGATGGAGTTCACATCAACAGTCTTTGGTTGAATTAATATTTAAAAGATATTTTTAATTTTTTATTTGCAGTATATTTGAGATTTATTCTGTTTAATTGTGCTTACTCTTTCTGTTCTATCTGTAATCAAATAGCAAGTATGATTATGTGGATTTTTCGGGTTATAACCAAATTATTAATCTGTTTGCAAATCAGTTATACTAGGAGTAATTTTTATCAAATCTTTTCAATTAATGATTTTGAACCTCTAGCATTCTTGGGTTGACAAGCGCCTGACAGTGATGGTCAGACCAACTTAAAAATTTTTTTCAATTAATGATTTTGAACTTTAGCATTCTTGGGTTGACAAGCGCCTGAGAGTGATGATCAAACCAACTTAAAAATTCTCAAATGAAAAAATAATGCAAAGTTTAAAATCATATTTTTTTCACGATACATAGATGTCACTTTGTTGTCCTTCTCCCCGCTTGTTCTCTCCACTATTTCTCCACTTTGTTGTCCTTCTCCCCGCTTGTTCGTTCACCTCTCCTCCTATGGTCTTGCGACAGAGTGCCCTGCACGAAAAATGAACGAAGCTTACTGTAGCACTGTGGTTTGGGTGCAGTTTGTCTCGAACCAAGGAGAATGCAATCTCTTCTAAAGCTTCCTCCCGTGACCTGGCCTCCCAACTCCTGTTGACAAGTTATCTAAAAGCATCAGCACTTGCTCCTCCTAATCGGTACAGTGCAGATTCATCACTCTCTATCGATGATTACTGACGAATCAGTAGGACGTGTGGCCATTTTAGCCCAAGAAACAGTTGTTTGAATGCTCTGAAGTGGTGCAAGCATCTAGACGCAGCATTCGTCAGTTGGGATGGTTTTGACTCTAATAGTTTTTTTTTTTTTTTGGTTTTCTGTTGTAGTGTAGCCTCATTTTCGCATTCCATGAATTGTTGTTTCACTTATCTTTTACTAATTAAACTATTAGGAACCTCCCAAAAGCTTTCAAACAGAGAAATAGAAACATAATGTCCTCACGAGATGAACCTGTACAGAAACTAACGTGAGCGCCTGCGCATCATCAGATACTAAATCAATCTCGTCTTCCGTCTTCCATGTTGTTCGGAGCAAAGGGTGGCCATGACAACAGCGGCTTCCAAGAATGCTTTCAAGCCATGCTTGTCGAATCCTATCATCTGGCAGAAGGTGAGTTTCTCTAAAATCCTAATTCAGCATTCCGTACTGCAAGAATGAAGACAAAGATCCCAAACGGGCGCGTGACAGCAGACAGCAGATTTTCTTCTTCTTCTTCTTTTTTCTTTTTTTTTTTTCTTTATTTTTTTACTGGTATCTATGGTGCTTGGTAGTAAGGTGGAAGAACCCAACAAACCACCGCAAGAACAGATATGGTTTGAAGGTTTTGAAAATCTGCACATAACAGAATTAATGCTGTTCGGGTGAGAACGTATATGATTTGTATCTCAAAAGTAGCAGACAAAATAATTTTATGCACTAGGATATTCGAAACTACTTTAAGAAATCTTTGAACTATAGTACTTCAATTTAGTAGCTATTTTGTCCTTAACGCATGTGGTTTATAACATAAGCATACTCCAGCTCAACTCTCTATCGCTCTATTACTGTACATTAATTATTTTAATTCAGCTCGACTCCTTACCTCGACCCTTAATCAACATCATAGATATATATCGTTTAGTGCAATAGTTGATAGGGGTGTGAGCATTCCGAGATAAATGCTTCGCTCTAGAGGAAAGTCTAACCCTGCTGCCTTCTTTCAATACCGACCTTTGGCAGCAAGTCGAGGGCCTTGGAGGAGGAAGACAGGTCAACTAGTTGAGAATCCATTCATCAGGAACTCGTAACTGAGAGGCTGAGACAGATAACGATACCAATGTTCAATAGATATATACCTTTAACCCAAACAAGAAAAGGCAAAAAAGGAAAGCCAAATCATATATACGGGAGCATAAATAGGACTCTAAACAAAAGTTATATTCACAAATTATCTGCCCATATGACAGGTTTATATGCACAATTATTCTCAGAAAGGCTAATATGATTAAGGAGGGTGTATTAACAACTTACCCTAGTTCACCTCCATCTTTCTAGTCTGAGATTTAAACATGCTGACAATATCAACAGCCGAGCTGCAATCTTCTGGCTTCCTGTCTGGGACAGAACGTACAAACCTCGGAAGTCGCACCGAGATACCTCGAGATGGATGAACTAAACCAACAGCCGCATGGTGAACCGGAGATACTGTGAGGTCTGAGAGATTCACCCGATAGTATTGGTTAGTAACTTCATATATCATATTAGGTGATCAATAGCAAATTTAAAAGATTCAGAAGTTTAGAGGAGCTATAAAAATAAAAAATAAAAAATCATATTTACCAGCGCCACGGATTTCCCAGACTAGTTCAGAGGCAAACCAGAAATCTGGCACTTCGTCTGTTTGATAATAAGGTGGCTTCTTGGCCAAGATCTTCTCACCCGAAAAATACTCTTTCATCTGGAGTCAATTTATAAAATGCCATCAAATAAAAATAAATATAGGATAAACAAATTTCAGTAACGAGAGTGCTCCAGATTCTTGATATATTTTGATTTTCAATTACTATGTGCAAACCAAAATCTTCTGACCAATCCGTAGAAAAAGCAAACTACAACGGAAGCGTGTCTCTCCATTGATCATTTCTAACTGGAATTGCTAAAAACAAACAGCCCCACCAAAAATAAAAAGAAATCTCTCTCATCCAAAGCACACTTGCATATCACCAATGCAAGCATCCAAGATGTTATCAAATGACAAGACAACGTATTTTTGGCCATTTTATATAAATATTTTGCATGACTAATGAATATTCTTTGTTGTCTAACACATTTGTTCACCAAAGGAAAAACAATATATATAACAGTTTAAACCAGTAAGTTAGGTAACAAGAAACGGAATATAAATTACATAAGAGAGGAGAAAAGCATGGCGGAGAAAAGAAACTTGTACAAAGGAAATTAACAAAGTTGTACAAAAATAGAATTGAATCGATTAGTCGAATTATTGCTGAAGACATTGGGGCTAGAGATCATATAATGAAAGTTCTACTATCCATAAAATTAATTTGGTTGCCAGCATGATGGGAAGTCAAATATTGGAATATTGTTTCTTTGCCTTATTAAGAGACTAGACTGAACCTTGAAATGTAGACTGATCTAGTGTCAGCCGAGTACACCTTATTTCAACCAGAGCTATTTGCCTTGCCTCCTATTATAATAGCCAGAAAGTCACGATCCCAGATCTCCTCAAGTCATCCCTCCCAGCACCCTTCCTCCATGGTCTCCAGTTTCCTCCATTGTCGGCTGTAGCACATTAGTACCGCATTACCTCCTCATACTCCGCATTACCTCCTCATACTCCCTTCTCATAGGTTCCAGAATTAAAATCACACCCAGAACTCTCCGTTGAGCCAATGATAGGTGGAATCTCAAATCCCACCCACATGCCCTCTTCTCTTTCCTTAGCAGATCATGCCAGAGATGCTGTACCTTAATATTGTCTACCAAGCACGGTTTGGTCATGCACCGCCAAGAACAAAGCCAAGTTGACCAGATTTCTAGGCAATGAAACCAGTTCTGCCCACCTCGTTCATATTCCAATAAAAATTTAGTACCAAAAAAGATTACACAAACCGCTATCTAGGGTCCACTTTACAAAACCAATTCATCCATCAGCTCTATTTTAAGATTTTTTTTTTTGTTGAGAGAGATAGGTAGCACGCTACCTGTTTCGTTTATTTCATTTAGAAATAAACTTAGCTGAAAATGTGAATCAACTAGGATTCGAACTTGGGACCTCGGGTACCAACCACCAAGTCCTTTGCCACTTGCGCTAGGAACGTTCGGTGCTCCATTTTAAGATGTTTATTAAATAAAGGCACTATCATCCCAAAACAATAGTCAATTTTCGTAAAGCTCACATTTGATCGTAAGGCACAAAATGGGAGGGGCATATCGAAAACTATCCAAAAGCCTAAAAGAACTTTCATAGCGATGAAAAGGAATTGAAAATGCTAAAGCAATACTTTAATATTTAGAATGAGGAAATGGTGAAGTTATTGAAAGCCACATGGAGTTCTCAACAAAATAGGATACAAGTCATCTACATGGCCCGCTGGTTGTGGTTACCAATATACATGATATTTATAGATTGTACTAACCTCTTTGTAGAAAGAGTCTGAGAAGCCAGTCATGACACGGCACACACTTTGAAACTCTTCAGTCTCAGGGTTATAGCATGCCATAAGAAATGGACTATACCTGAATAATAAAAAATTATAACAATGCTTAGCCTCTATGAAAGTAAAGATCTTGGGATAAAGCACAAAAACATTTCTTGATCCCTACCACCCAGCCTTTCGTCCATTCCCATGCCACGCTCCTATAGGAACTAAATCAAGGGTATCACCGAAACCTTCCACATAGTCACGCTTTACCTATGAAAGACTAATATTAATTCTCCAATAACAACACAAAAACCAAAAAGTTGCCTTTCTGCTAGGCTTAATTAGACTTTACTATATTGAACTCCAGGAGTGTTTCAACTTTCCACACTGCACTTCTTTTTTCCCAAACTCTCTTGAACTTCATGTTCTACAGCAATCCTTGTACTCAATTAACAGATAGTAGAATTTCTGCAATTTCTACACGACCCTGCAGATCTACAAGGACTTTAGTGGCCAAATGGCCCAAGGGTTCCTTGATTAAAGATAACCGGAGAGAAGCGACAGCATGAATTTGGAGCATGGAGAGTTCAAAATCCATACTTTCCTTTGCTACTAACACTCTCTTGTGAGGGTCGCCACCAACATTGACCCCAAAAAAAATCAAACTTCCAAAGTTTTCTGACTCTGTTTAAGGATAGATTAAATCAGATGGCAACTACCAATGGATGATATCATTAAAAGTAACTTTAATAGATAATTAGACAAATTCAAACCCTTTCTGTTAAGCATTCCTGGCATTGTCGACTGTTTGTTAGCTAAGTGTTGTAGTGAAACCAAAAATCCAGTGGAGAGTTTGGTGAAAAAATAGTACATGCAAAGAATTAAAACTGACACCCCTGATGTTTGGGGTAGTAAAGAGTAATTAAGCTAATGTTTGGGATAGTAAAAAGTAATTAAGCCTTTCTGTTATGATAAAAGTTACTTGTACACCCCCAAAAAGGGGCGTCGATGTACACCCACCCATCTAGGGTGGGATGGCTTTCACTAGTCACACCGATGTGACTAGTGAAAAAATCCCCACCCTAGGATGGGTGGGGTGTATATCATTCACCCATTTTGGGGTGTATGTGTAGCATTGTTCTTCTATTATTCCTAGCATGTAATATCGAATTTGTACCTTTAACCAGGCCTCGCTACGTTTAGAAGCAAAATATCCTGCATTACAATCTAAAGTCTTAACCATTATTCCTTCACAAAAAGAGCTACATGCTTCTTCAAAGAAAGTGCTGATCTTATGCAATGTATCCTGATTGTCTGGAAAAGCTTCATCAGCCTCCACCTATAGAATAACAGAATCATATCTGCATACAGAACAATAACAGGACTACAAGCCTCTCTTATTGTTCCTAAACAGAAAAATAAGATGAATCTGAGAGAAATAATTATATAAGGTCTTTAAATATATATCCTAGAAAAGTCATCTGTGTTCATACATAATCCTTCGAAAACAAATTAATAAATTTTCACACGCATCTTTCGAAAATGTAGTTTATAATTCTAACCTGAGGAGTCATCCAATTCATTAGGCAATTGCCCTTGCATTAGAAAAAGTTTGTTATGAGGGGCAATTTTGCAAATACAAAGTACAAATGTAAGAAATCAAGCTTTTGACACATGAAAATTCATATTTTTCATATATATAGATGTGAGTAGATAAATGTGCAGGTTTTGTTTAGATATCTAAAAAATATATCCAAAAAAACGTGAGAGGAGTATTCTCAAGCAAAAAGATATTAATTTCTTTTCCATCTACAGCAATACTTACAGTTGTTTCCTTTGCTAGTTCCAAGAACATTAACAGAAGCATCGCTGGACCCCCTTCAGTGAACGTAATTTTATTCCCAAGATTGACGTTGAGGTGAATTCAATTGAAAAAGTGAAAGTAGTTTGGATTGTCATTTTTAAGACCTTAATAGATGAATGTATCTTTCAGATCAATCAACAATGTGCGATTGGTCAATACCACTTTGATTGTACGGATATTAACTAGTAATGACATGTAAAAATCATAGTAGCGTGTAACGTAGAACTACACTTATAACTCGATTTTGTCCGACTAGAAAAAGGTACGCCGGATAGGTTAAAGGATAACGAGCGTTGATGACATAACTATATTTATACAATCAACACTTACAAATATCGTGTTAGGTATACAATATTCGGTAATACTTATCTAGCTGTTGAGTCGGTCCGGAAACACCGAACCGGCCTCTTTCAATGAAGCTTTTCTATTGAAAACCACTCTAACAAAATACTTCACGTAGAAAGTTATCTAGTATAATGGAAAAAAGGAATATAATAGCTTTAAAGATCATATACATGGAACAAGAATACGTTAAAAAATGTGATATCCGAGGACCTAATGGGTGACGCACTCGCCTCCTTCACATGCAATACGTACGTCGTTCTTTAGATACGGACTTAAAGTTACTAGTAAAATTAGCAACAGAAAGACCATGATTAATGTCAGGATTACTTGTAAAGATTATTAAAAAGTGAACGTAAATTGTGACGTCTATATTTATTAAATAAGGTTCTTTTCTACCCAAT
>NC_033632.1:5258392-5281738 GCF_001540865.1 Ananas comosus | reverse complement strand
CCCCCCCCCCCCCCCCCCCCCCCACATCCATTACTCTGCTCATCTGCACTAAAGTTACCTCTCCAATAATAAAACAACCCACCATTGCCTCTCTCTCTCTGACTACCTCACCAACTAGACACCATACTGCCTTCGTTGCCACCAGATCTGCCATCCTTGCTGCCTTGAATGCCTGGGCTCCTCCATTCTTTTTTTCCTTTTTTTTTTTTTCCTTGTGTTGTTGTTTGGATTGTCAGATTCTTGAGTTGCATGAACTGGGAATCGGTGTTTTGGGTTTTTCCCCCCTTTTAGCTACTTCAAATGTCTAATTTATGTTTTGCATGTCATGATAAGATGGCTCAGTTAGGTAGGTTTTGTTTAAAGTGTGATGGATTTTTATTTGTTTAGATATCTTTGCAGGAGTTTTACCACAAATTTTTTTTAAAAAAAGGGAGTTATTTCCACTCATTTCAGTTTTCTTTATGTTGGATAAGGATTTCTTAGTTTTCTTCAAAATGTCAGTGTTCTATTTCTTTGTCCAATTCTTGAATTGTCCAATTCTTGAATTTCTCAGATAGGTAAAGCACGGTTTCATTTATTCGCAGTGCATGTAGAAATGAAGCTATAATTTTCTAAATGCTTGCATTTGTTTATGAAATTATATACGTTTCTCTTCATACGCATTCTTTATAACAGGATTTTAGCATAGCTCTTTTACATCTTTCCATTATTACATAAAGTTAACAAATGGGAAAAAAAAATCATCAACAGAAGGATGTCTTTATTTATTAATCCGTTATATAAAGCTATTACATTGGTTATTAAAATAAAATAAATAAATAAAACCAAATATATAGACTTCGAAATTTCATTTCAATTACCCACTTAACTTCAAATTTTATTCATTTTACTTCAGTGGTACCTCATGGTTAATTAAACAACCTAAAAGTTCATCTAGTTTATTTTTTAACTATTAAAGACTGAGTTCAAATGTAATAAGGCCAAAGTTCAATTGGGCCTAGAATATTTTACATGAACTTTAATAATACTAAAATATCCTTTTATAGTCCCCCACTAACACTATATAATATATTTTACAAGGTCGTGTAGCATAAATGAACAAACTTAAGTAAATTATTTATACTTGGAAATTCCCTTTTTTTTGGTGCAATTGTTAGTTGACCACTGGACATAATTATTTCACTTTATCGATATCCTTTATTTCAGGTGCTTAGTACAAATCCAATAACCCAACTAAAACAAGCACACCAAGCTCCATATGATAGTAAAAATTTTCGTAATGCACTTCATGAGGAGAATAAAAACAGAGAGGCATTTGCCTAGAGAGCCCTCTTATGTTGAGATCTGCATAGGAAGGCCAACTAGCATAGAAAGTATGGTGAGACAATTGAGTTGTGTTGATTACTTATGGATGGACCCTTAGCCTTTCTTCACTCTTGCCACAATAAAGAGGGAATGTCCTTTATAAAGGGATACAAATCACATTTCAAGTAAAGAGCAGCTTGCAATCCTACATACAACGTATTATAATACAACAATATAGTCCTAAAATATCATTTATCCGATCGGATGAGACTATAAAATCGATGTTTAATAAGGTATTAGGAGCTACCGTGGCCAGTTTGTCCAGAAGCCAGACCATGAAACCCTTCTAGAGATCACATTAAATCTGTTTTATTACATACTCATTTTAAGGTAAGAATATAAAAACTAGAAATTTGATATTTTACAAATTTACCAATAAAATAATCATGGTGAGAAAGGATTCAATCAACCACTCAGACAGCACTCATATTAAAGCAAGAGTATCAACCAATTTGGCTGCTTGATTTCGTGGTAGGAAGGGATTGACAAAAAATATGATAGCAGTTGTCACCCCAGATTGTAGATTTATATATTTGTTAGCAGGGTGGGAGGGATCTACTAATGATTCCATAGTATATGAGTACGCTACCCATAGTATATGAGTACGCTACCCGTACCTCCTCCAACAGGGTTATGAATTATAGAAAGTAAGATTAAATTTGCACAATGCCCTTGATAATAAAGGAAGACAATGATATGAACATATTTGACATAATAGCAAAAAAGTATGACCTAGTTTTTGCTTGACATACAACTATATATAGGTTTGTAGCTCATTATTGATCTTTGTGATACCCACTTGAAGAAGCAAGAAGAATATGCACCACAAAACAGGGAAGAAATACTCTCAACCTTCATCATGCACGGTTGCAATCAAAAGTTGAGAGACCTTTTGGAACTGCAATTCTTCTTCCTTTGCTGGACGCATCAATATTTTGTTGGTTTGCAGTGAATTACATAAATATGTCCAAATATGTCTCCTAATAACCCATTCTTTAATGATAAAAAGATTCAAGTTGGAGATGAATGCAACAATTATTCCCAGTCTATGTCCCAAAGAGAGTTTTGAGATAAGCATAGACAATGGACAGATCTAAGGGATAAAATTGCTGAGGTAATGTGGTGAGACTAGAAAATGTACTCATCATGCATCTATTAGTTAAGACTTTCTTATTTTTACAATGTCATGCTATTTACTTCAAAATGTGGACTTAAAAATGTTGCACACAAATTTTTCGTTGTCATCTTATTATATTGTATTGTACGTGTTGAATCAACATTAGTACGATCTTCCACATGTTGAATTATTGTTGTCAATATCTCACTTAATGTGAACGTGTCATGTGTTTTCAATATGTTATGCAGTTAAGTTCGTTATTTGATTATCATATAAACATATTAAGTTGCTTTTTATTTGTTTATCCCAACTATCTGAAAATCAGAAAGTCATATGCAAAGAACTCCGATGAGAGAACAGGATAATTCGGCAATCCGTGGTATCTCAAATGAGAAAGGCACAACTGGAGTTAGAGAAGGTAAGCCTAGCAAGAGATTTGAGTCCTATGATCAATGTCGTTCTCATTCCTTTCCTAATTGAACAAGCATGATACCAACTGAAAGTGGACAAGCTTCAAGTCATTGGCCTATGTTGTTACTGTCGTGGCTGTCAATGACCAGTTTCACACCTTATTAGATGCTGATAATGCTGAAAACCATATGAGAACAATTGCGCATCAAATATGTTGAAATCGAAAGATGTAGAGAACTAAGTGGTGCAGGTTGGAATGATGAATCAAAAACGATAATGTCGGAAAGTAATACACACCAGGCCTATGGGGAAATAAACATTTAATGTTTCTGCTTGTTTGTCTCTCTTGGCACAGCATATAAATTTTTATTCATGTTCAATTAGGTTGGCACTTGGCAGCTGCCACCACAATTTTATAATATGAACAGAGGAAGGATTGGAAGTGCTTTTGGATTTTTTTTATGCTTTCCAAAGCATAAAATCAGGTGCTATGGAAATATAATACCAAACTAGACCTAAGATGAAATTAATATTAAAACTAAATAATTACCTCTCTCCGTTGTAGAGCATGATATCAAATATGAATACACAAATGTCAACCTGCAATGTAATTTAGTAAAATTTAGCACGTCATCTATTTGAATGGTGCATATTGGGAAACGAGAACTAGAAAAAGAAAAGATTAAATTAAGATAATGCAAAGCCTCCAAATGACAACTTGCTTGCTAGCATTTCTTTGCAGCACTGATTGCTAGAGAGTGGATACAATCACTAAAAGATTTCAGCACCATGTTACAACTATCAAAATAAAAAAAAAAAGGAAATAAGGCAACAAATAAACTGAAACTTTTGACATTACTATTTCTTGTGATGAACCCAGTGTTTAAAAAGGCGCAAAGGCCTTATGGAGCCTAGGCGCGAGGCTCACCGCAAGGCGCGCGCCTCAAGAAGGTGAGGCGCATATCTAATAAAAATAAAACACTCTTAACAAGCATGTTTTAAATGGATGTTTTATATTAAAAAATTCTAAAATAGCTATACAAATATAAAATAACCATAAAAAGTAAAGAAATCGCATGCATAAATGTTCTCAGCTTAAAAATAAAAAAATTATGTTTCAACTTTCAGCTTAAAAGTGTTTGCTGCTACTTCTTTCTTCTTGCCGCTGCTATTTATTGCCATTGGGGGCTGGAAGAGAGAACGACCAAGAGAAAAGGAAAAGAAAGCGTTCAATTAGAAATTCTTTTAAAAAAATTTCTTAACATTTTAGAATATATTGAAAAAACTCAAAACCCAAAAACCCACACCTTAGACATATTAAACGTAAATATCACGAGGCGCATCTGAGGCGCGCGCCTCACTCCCTGAGGCGTTGAGACTCGCGCCTTGTGCCTAGGCGCTGAGGTGTGCGTCTGAGGCGCGCCGTTTCAAACACTAGATGAATCATTTTGTATCTAGGTTCAACTAAGCTTAAAGCAGTACCATTATGAGATGTTTCTAGAAGTTGAAGTATTATCATGGTGTTCTAGACGTGTATCATTATTAATATGCTAATAGTACCAAACATCATTTATCAAGCCAAAATATATCACCAGGTTAAATGCACGAGAACCATCCAAGCTTTCACTCATTTGCAGATAGTCACCTAAATTTGAAAAAATGTCATATTTCCCATCTTAACGTCCAAAATATTGCAATTGATACCTAGGATCATATTTTTATCTATATAAAGTGCCTAACATTATCTAAATAGTCAAAATAATAAACGACACATGTTGGCAATATCGAAGGGTGTATTTGAAGTCAAACTTCAGTTTTACCACACGAAAAATTGATTTTTAGCATTTGATTTCGGAAATTAAATGTGATAATTAGGTCAATTTTACCCACAAAAGTGATATTTGGATCAAGAAGATTCATCTAGTTGCCATGCATTCTTTGTTGTTTTCTTGAACAATTGGCAAATGTTAATCATTTTAAATTGATGAAATATGAGTTTAGGTGGTTAATTGCATAAGTTCCAAAGTTTGGACGGTAAGTACAAAATTTTGAAAGTTTAGCTAGCTATCTGCAAATAGACAATATTTCGGGTGGTTTAGGTGCATGTCAACCTATATCACCCGAAAATTGACATAGACAGTATTTATTTGAAAGAGACAACCCAACACACCGCAAAGTAAGAGAAGTGGGCATGGGCAATTATTGATCGTGTGCTTGACAGAAAACCACTAGTGAGATTAAGGTGAGGAATATTCTCCTAATATTGCTCAAAATAGTGATAGGCATTAAAGCAAGTTTGATGCCAACATGAAAGTATATGCACCTCACATGAATGGAGCATCTCGCTGAAGGTTGCCGAGCTGATTAAAATTAAAAAAATCGCAGTGAAGCAGATTTCTTAAGCTCATAAAAGGTTTATGCAGTAACAGATAGAAAATGTAGCAGTCAGTTGTTAATATGGAAGCTATTGGTTGTAAGAAAACTATTAGGCAACTGTTCATGTTAGAAAGATCTATTTCAGGCAAACACAGAGAAAAAAAAAAAATCTCCACAATTAAATGACGGGATTATGTTTTATATGATAATCCATGAAACATAAAATGAGTTACATGCCTCCAAACTGATGGAAGGAAGTTTTTGCCAAAGAAGCTTAGTAACAAAGATACCATACAAACAACAGAAAGCTTGTCTTGATGATCAAGAGATGCGATATCCTTTTACAACCATGAAAGGCTGAATTTATACCAGTTTCAAAGTGCGCCAATCAATTCATTCAACAAGTAGTCAAACCAACTTATCTAGGAAGTAGCAGCGACCCAACATATCTAGGAAGTAGCAGCAACACGGATAAACTTTACCTTAATGTTATGCAATAAAACTGAGGAGTCTTTGCTTCCTCGCTCCCGTGAAGATAGCTCTTGGAAAGACATAAGTTTGCTTCCATTCCTATCAATTGCTACAACCTGAACACAAAGAAATTTGCTAAGAACCGCACATGAAGAAGCCAAGAGAATCAGAATCTGATTTTCCTAAAGAAGAAGAAAATTGTGAGGATCAAAATTACCTCAGCATCCGCTATAAATGTCTGAACTGTGGGGTTGCACGACTCTCTAATTACACTAATCAAATCAGGAAAGCGAGATGTCGATTCTTTCATTTGCCGTGAAAAAACTCGTATAGATCCATCAGGTAATCTATGAATTTGGGCACGCTGGCCATCATACCTGAAGAATGAGTAATACAAATAAAATAGTCTTCTTTGGGACTTTCAAACATGTCCATTGGAAACTGAAATTTGCATATACGACCATCTAACAGCGAACGGCAATCCTTTTCAATTTTGAGGGAATATAAGCAAACTTTGAAGAGGCCCAATCATCTGGATGGTACATGATATATCTTTCTTATGTAAGATAGCTGGAATTTACCGTGTATACCACAACACTTTTCATTTTCTTCACTGGTTTCTCATTTGACATGCCTTTATGGTCGACATCTAGAGAACAGCAATGCTTCATGCAAAAAGCAATTTAATATGCACATCACCCACACGATATATGTACAGAGTTCAAAATAAACAATAGAAATAGAGCCTATTAAATAATTTTATGTGATTTACATCTTAAAAGAAACCCTTAAATATAATAATCCTAATGAAGCATCACAAGAGGACTTTCCCCATGGCACTAGCAACCACAACCTTGAGTGCTTCAGTTTGTCAGCCCAGTAAGAGGTGTTGTTCTTATACAGGGATCATAACCCTGCGTACCATATCCCCAAGATTGATGAATGCTACTCTTAGACAGGATTTTCAACCTTGAGTACGGCATTTTTCCTCCAGAGCGGAATTAGTTTTATAGGTCCTTGTGGCCGAATGGGCAAGCTTGGGCCAAATTTTATGACAAGCCATAGTGATTGGATATGATTTTGATGAACTGTTTGTCCGTTTGACACATAGAACTCTTATTTAAATATTATGATACATTCAATTGGTCAATTTTGATTACAACAGCTGCATTCTGCAAATATTCTATTTCATGATCTCCACTGACTTATTACCTTGCTACTGTGGTGGTTAGCTATCTTCATTACACTTAGATAATTTCTGTTTACAGTAGCAGCATTACTCAATACTTGAGAACCTTTACTGGCTTATTATCATGCTACTCTATTCGGTTTCGATTATTTTTATATCTCAGTTGATTACCTTGCAGTTATCTCATTAATTTTGCTCTTGTTGGCCAGTGAGTGCAACTTACCTCTAGTGGTTTGTTGTACCAATTGAAAATTAAATTTATATATTTCTCAACCCCTGTTTTTACAGGGGGTGCAAGCAGTGATGTTCGGGGCACTGTATTAGAGCGAGGCTAGATAGAACCTTTGGTCAGCTTCTCGTGTTATGGACGTTTAGCTCGAATATTTTATGTTTATCTTTTTAATTATTGTTTTGTGGACTTGTGGATTTGTAGTCTTTCGAGTTTAGAGTTGTTATATGCAAATTTGATTTTCGTGGTATTTGGATGTTGGATTTTGGTATTTGGATCAATTATAGTTGTTATACTTTCAGTATCTCTCCCATTTCTTATCATTAATTGTACAGGTTATATGATGTTTTGCTTGTGGTTGTTGCCTGTATCCCTATATGTGCACGTATAGAGGAGACTCCGCCCATTTGGACAGGAAAAACTCTTATCCGTATCGACAAGAAAGACTTTGTCCGTATAGCGGGCCTGTACGCATCTCGACCTCCCAGGTGATGCATTCAAATGAAAACTTTCACATGACTTCTGCAAAATTCAGCTTCTCAATTGAAAATTCTTGAAAATGTATAACAAATACGACCCCGTAAGCATAGTCAAAATGGTTTTTGGGGGTGGAACTTGTGGCATCAGCCTATAGGATTTATTTATTTTCTATTTTATCTAAAAATATACAAAAAAGAGTTTGTACACCAATATTCGCCATAAAAGGTCCAAGCCAATAATGGGTCTAAAAAAGTATCAACGAGGGTGAAATTTAAATATTTGCACCCTATCGATGTAAGGAGCCATGATATATATGTTTGAGAACTGCTAAAAGCCTTTTTCTCTTTGTTGATGCAGATGCTAAAGAAGGGTTGTGTTTGATAGTATAGCCCTTTTCTCCAATCAAAAAAACTATTGTAGCTACTGGTCGACGACCAAGCAAATTTTTGATATTCCTTTTTATTTCTCATCATGAATCTCATGGAGAGTTCGATGCTGCCTCAAGATGAACACTGGCAGCATGCTTAACACATGCAAGTCAGATAGGAAGTGGTATTTGCAGTGGCAAACAGGTGAATAACACATAGAACCCCACTCAAGAACAACAAATCTATTGACTGGAAGAGAAAGATGTAGGGAAAAGAGAAAAGGATATACTAAGTTCCCACATTTAATATCCCAACTCACAGTTATGTGAACCGTGCCGGCAAGCCTCATTACATTACTGGGTACCACGATGAGTTGCAGGACTCTAGTTAAAGCAAAAGACTCTAGTTAAATTAGGCTCAAGAATCTAGGATTTTGACTTTTCAATGAATAGAACCCATTCCGATATAGGTTGTAAAGTTTTGAATATCAAGCTAGAGGTCATCTCTAACCAACCCATCCTCTATTCTTCATCTCCCTACGGAAGACATAGCTCACTTCACCCCTCCGGTCCGAACTCCTTGGAGCACTTTATCTGATTGTGACTGATGTCTATGCCGTAAACCATCACAGATGAAGAACTAAGCAGCTCCGACATTGTCAAGCATCATCGGTGCCTTCCAACAACACCATCCACTATGGTGACACGATCCACTGTAACAACAATAAGCATGGACCTTGTCTAAGAAGTTCTCTGATGACACATGTTGTGTCCTCAGCAAACCATTCATTGTTTTTTCTTAATTTGAAAGTAAAATTTTAAAAGTTAACTGAAATACTTCAACAAAACATTTCAGCCACTGGAAATGGATGTTCGGATATTATTATCTTTCTTCACGAAAGTGCAAGCTTATTTTTCTTCGTATACATCGTGATAAGCAGCTAATCATCCACAAAGATGATTTGTGAAGCTTCAAAAACCTGGTTGATCCTCCACGAATTGACAGTAAGTAAGATGACAATTCCATTGTCTTTTGCTTATTTCTTGAGACACATGATGCTAAACCACCTCCCAATGCTTATATATTTTTGAAAAACAATAATTTCCATATATCAATAGCGAACTAGGAAAGTAAAATGCGTTACTCGAAAAGAAATCAACATACTTGTACTCACAGGTAAATGCCCTACCCTGGAATAATTTTAACACCTCAACAAAACCATTAGTAATCCTGCCACATAAAACATATCGTAAGCATCCAAATGAATAGAACTCCAAACTAATATACTACAGAAAACTATGCTGCAAAATTATTCAAATGAGAACTAACGAAATTATACCGAGAAAGCATAGGAGGAATAGGTGTCCCTGGAACCATTGCTAAAGTAGAAGCTGAAAATGTAATGCCTTTACTCAGAAGGGAAGGGATAAGTAGGTCCTGGTTACAGAAATTTGCACAGATTATATAGCATTTGTGCTCTATATTTTAAAATGATTTTTAGAATAAGATAGATAAAAGTGCTTCTAGTGCATCTGAAGTGGTTGAATATAACTGGTCTTTAACAAAGAAAAAAGGACGCACACTCAATCATGTTATAATCCTCCAAACACCTGGCAACTGCAAATATACTTAACCAAAATAACTGAAATATGATACTTACGGATGAGTGATTCTTCAAAAAAGATCAAGGACAATCTGACATCCTTTTTTTTTTCTCTGTGTGTGTCAGATGTAGCAACTATTGCAAATAAGTTAATACAATAACAGTCAAATTCATTCCATCTAAACTGAATTAACGATCTGAACCAACTCAGGTCAGTTGATTTGGTTCAGTTTAATCAGATTCAATATGGTTTGGCTGTGTGTATTGAGAACCAAATAAATCAACAACAAAATAAAACCAACTTAACCTAATTCATAATATTTAAATACAAATTAGACATTAGAATATGACCAAATAACCATAATATTTAAACACCACCCCCATCGGATCAGAGCTTAAATGGATATGATCAGTCAAAAGCTTTATATAGAAGAAAGGTATTCAATGAAACCCAAATTATTTTGGTTCAGTTATGTTCAGTAACTTCAGTTTATGTCTATAATTTGGTTAGGTTTTAAGTTTACAGAAAGAATCCAAAACGGAACATAAATTGACCAATTCTCACCCCTTGCCAATAAATTTATGATGATCAATTTCTTTAACAATATCATAGGACCTTATATTTCTTTTTATTTTGTTTTTCCTCAATTTTCTTTGAGATTTAAGACATTTAACGATGACTTCCATATTGTCAGTTGTTTGCAACAATAAATCCCCATTGCAGTGGTAACTTTTTCCTGTCTCATTATGGAAAATAGCAAGTTCAAAATATATCTAACAATTCCAAACTTAAGAAAGTAATACCCAGGAACTATTAACCTCAAAAAGAAAAGCCTACAGATAAGAACAAACAAGCCTTAATGAATTAATGAATCATTACAAGGTCTTCAATAAAATAGGGGCTGCCATAACAGGGATAATACAAAAAGGCAGCGACTGTGAAAGAGATCTAATCATTGAGATCAACAGTGGTTCTAGGCAGAGAAGATAGCGTACATGCAGACACTCCATAAGTTGGAAGCTTTATTTCTAATGGTGTTAAAGGAACATTTGTATTACAACCAGATACAGGATGGTTTGTCCCAACAATGACAAGTAAATATCGCTAGTATATGTATATAAACAACCAGGCAGGATGATGGAAAAAGTACAGAATTGTCTGATTGACATAAATTTGTAGTGCAGAATTTCTGCTAATACAAGGGAATATCAGATCATGCTTCCGTACAGCGAATTCCATAACAAACCCTGCCAGTACTACTTCAAAACGTTCTACCAGTGAAAATCAACTGCTCATATAAGAGAACATGTTTCTCATTTCTACCCAAGTGCGACCTCTACTTTCCAATTCCAACATAAGTTTCTTATTCTAACATTCTTCACGTACCATCTAGAGCCGATTATCCTGGATAATTGACCATTTATCTATAGAAACTTGTTTTCCCATAGTAATATACGACAATTCTTTCCCTAATTGCTTACACTCAAAATATGACAGAAGAAGAAGCTGACTTTAGTAATAAACAACAGAATCCGTAAGGTCACTCAGATCATGCTGCAAAATTTTGCACAAACATGTATAAAACAGCACTAAGCCACTAATTTCACATAATTGAAAGTGACTGGTATAAATGAGCATAACCAAATAAAGGGTCAATATAAGAGTTAAATCTCCATGGCTGAATTGGACCCCCAAGTTAACATAAGAAAAACAAAATCGAATTTAATCTTTCAGGTAGACAATAAGAGTAGCAGGAAATGCTAGAACTAGATTGATGACTTGCCAGATTAGGAAGAACGTTGTAGGCGTGAGCAACTTCTGCAGAAATACCCTGACAAAATGCAAATATTACCTCCAGCAACTGGTTTAGTAGACGAAAAAATTCACATCTAAGACCATTAAAAGTGGCATTTTAAAGTGTGCGTGACCTCGACAAAAAAAAGAAAAAAAACCTTCGCATTACAAGTGAATATTTACAGTGTAACATTAAAAATGTGATTCATAAGGCTAGCCTTCCGAGTTCCAAAACATCAGCTGGCATCTAACTATGTTGGCGCTTTTTGTTAAGTTTGACTCATGCATTTGCACAATTATCAATAGATGTTGCACTAAGGGTGAATACATACATGGCCAACATCAAAGTAGATCACAATAAATAAATTACAGGTAGAAAGGGAACGAGCAGAGAGGGAATGAGCACTCTGTACAAAGGTGGCAGCTAACCAATAAAATGCTAGAACTTTAGACTGTTTTGTAAAAGTAGCCACCCAAGCTATAGTAAAAAGGATATCACTACTTGTTCTCAAGAAGAAATACTTTTCAAACTGCAAAATCGAACCTGCATCTGTGTTTTTAGGGCCTCTGAAATAAATACAGGTTCCGATGGGGAGCAGCTGTGCAGCACCACAGCATGCGCAAGTGCTGGTAAAATAGTTCTCATCGTGGCCCCAATACGCAAATTACGAACCTATAACAAGTAGCAACAAAGTTAAGTCGAAGAACACAACAATATAACAAATTTAAAACTCCCAATGATAGTTATTTGGCACATCTTATAAAGAGAAGCACAAAGAATAAGCAGAATAAGTAACCAAATTGAGGATATGTATTAGGCAGCAATAATTAATCGAGAACTACCAGCACAACCAGTGAACTTCTAGTAACAAAAGGTTTGCAAAAAGATTCTCTTCACACTTTTTCCTCTTTTTTATTCTTTATCAGAAAATAGCCTATTATATGCCTCCAAAACTGTCTCATGGTCAATTCTATTACCTAGCGACATTGCCTTGAAAACAAGGTAAGGCCAAAGAATACATAGATAAAATAATGGAAACAAGCTGTAGAGCATACAGTTTTTTGGATAAGCACTTGTATGAATGAGTATATGACTTACTATTCACACTGGAAGAAAGAACGTAAATTCAACAAAATAACCCAAAGTGCATCTTAAGCAAATTTTCGAGATAACGAGATGCTGTTGGATGTGGGATATAGGTTTAGGCCAAGGTTATGATTTAAAGGGGTTAAGCAGGCCGTAGGAGTACCGCACACTGAACAATTGACTGAAGGTTAGCAGTAAACTATAGGATAACTATATTCCTAATTATGTTCTACAATGTTGAACATTAGGCCAAAAACAGCATATCCTTAATGGATTAATCCACGAAGAATATACTAGATATTAAAATGTTTGGTCTAGGTAAGACTAGCCTCAGTTAGGTCTAAATGGGAGGTGTTGTTTAAGGTACTGTGAGTCACATCTCACATGTAAGTATGCAACATGCCAATGTTAAGACACCGACCAAGCAGGTATCCAAAAAAAGTAGGCAACATAAAAAGAGATAGGGATCCTAAAATCAACATGGATATAGGATGAACATAGCTGACCAGGAAAGATTTAGGCATTTAGCCACAACATAGTTTAGGGAGGAAATAGCTCAAGATGCAACTAGGTGTTGGAAGATTAATACCAGACGCATCTCAGTGTCCCACTCGTCCTTTTGAGGCAAAATATAAAGCCAATCCCAGTCAGTGTCTGATTAGGGGCTAAGAAGTTGACTTTATATAGACATAACAAAATGGAAATTCTAAGCCCAACGGTAGTAAGTAATGATTGTCATATGTCTACTATAGATAGCTTTTATTTGACATTAATGCTCAGATTGCTCACAAAAACTTCATGTGAAAGCATACTATAGTTGATAAAGAAGATGTCTCACCAATGCTCTAACAAGAAATTTCAGCTCCATTTCTCTACAAGAACGCATAAGATCTATGACAAGAGTTTTTCGTCTGCCAGCACTTCCACTACCTGTTGTTAAACTGTACAAAAAATAAGACAGGTATAAAACCACACAACAATGCATTTCTTTACATATAGACTCATACACAAATATCTTAACAAAATTTGAAACAATGAAAAACAACAGATTAGCACCAAAAGAACAAAAATAAACTACCACGATACTAGATTCTAGAAGACTGATACAAATCTAATATCTTCTAATATCTTATTCATGGAAACGTGAAAGAAACTTTAGGAAACCCAGTAGCAATGAAGTACGTCTCACATTAATGTCACCCACGAACATATCATGCAAAGTATTATACAATCTATCAGCTTCTTGTTTCATCTAGATCATAACTATGAGACTTTTCTCATTTGTTTTGGTAAATTTCTTCTTGTAATTATGCTCATTAATCAGAATCAGAAAATCAAGCACACATACATAGGAAAAATCAAGGAAGTAACCAAGGACACATACACAGGAAAAATCAAGGAAGACTGCAATGTTGAAGGAGAAGAAAAGAAAAGAAAGCATTGTGTAGTTGTTTCCAGAGTTTCAGGCATTTTAATGGGGCAGTAAGTCCTGTACTGATAAGAAATCAAAATTTTGTTGTATCTTTGAAACCAAGGACATCAGACTCTGAACATATATTATAGGACTATGAAGGAAATTTCCAATTTATTTTGACTAAGCACTATATTTGTCCACTTTGCGAAACACTAGCATATGCTGCTCCTGCTGTGCAACAAAATTAAGCTTTTATGCTATGATAGACCCAAATCAATCTTCCTTTATTATTTGGTATATTTTGGAAGAATCTAAGACAAAATTTATTTTAGTAGAGACAACTAGATTCAAACCTGTTTATCACAGTTAGACTCAACTATCCTGTCCTGACTACCCACACAGAACCATCATTAAATGGATCTTAGCTGATAATAAAAGTCCAGTTTGTATCCATGACCATATGCTTTGATGTTGTAGATTGACTCGACTCGATTTGGCCATCATCAAAAGTCTTATTAATTTCTAGTTTTGAGCCGTCTAACTCAACTTAACTCTGTCCTTACTAGTCCAATCTATTTGTTGAACCGATAAGGTAAAAGTGACAAGCCTATGTCTTGTACATTAATAAACTTCAAGTTAGACCTGTACAAGTGGACCTTGATCAGAGTTAACCAATTGCTTCATCTTACAATCATAATTTCACCGAAAAAAGAAGGGCGGAAGGGAGAAATCGCACATGGACTCTGCCAAAGAGAAACTAAATGCAGAAGAGATAACATCATGAAGGCCAAAATAACATCATACCTGGTTGTAGGAAAAATAGCATGTCAACATCACTCAAAGCAGTCAGAAATTTATAAAGCAAAATGTTAGAAGAGTGTTAAATCAATAAATCTCTAAAAGACAAATTGACAGACAACGGGACAAGGAGCAAGTACTATGGGGAAAACATTTGTTATATATTGCAGATCAAAAGAGCTCAAGGATACATTCACTTTAAAGAAAAATCATGTTGAAAATGCAAAAATGAAAAGAAAGTCTCAAAATTAGATCTGCAAACCAAATAAAATATTAAGGTTGACAATAGGTGGCACTGATTCAAAACCATCTATACCAATACATGATTTCTCATGGTCAAATCCAACATAGATGCACCACCTTAATTTGAGGATGGTGGGACCCACTATTTATTTTAAATTTTTCTCTATTCTTTTTTATCTTAGTAAAACCTTTCCTCTCCCTCGAAGCCACATCATTTAACTTTCTTTCTCTCTCTCTCTCTCTTTTTTCCTCATATCTCTTACTTTTTTTTATTTCCCAAACTCTTACTTTTTTTTATTTCCCAAACCGACAGTGGCATCTCTCTCTTTCCTCATCTCATCTACGGAGCGGTTTGGGTGGAAGGTTTTATATCTCTCCACCCATGATTTTAGAATTTCTTTTTCTCTCCTCCTTTTCCTCTTGCTCGCTACTCGGAGCCCTTCGGCTCTCATCCGCTATTCCTCATGCATCCTCAACAAGGATGGCGTATGGTGCCATCGCTGTCTGTCCCATTCTTAACAATCATGAAATATCACCGACCGTCCCTAGAGCAAGTGGCAAAGGGCTTGGTGGTTGGTACCCGAGACCCAGGTTCGAATCCTAGTTGATTCACACTCCCAACTAAGTTTATTTCTAAACGAAATAAACGAAGCGGGTAGCGTACTACCTATCTCTCAAAAAAAACAATTATGAAATATCTATATTTTTATATTTTTATTTCTCCTATAATTTTTTTTTATTATATACCAGTTGCATCGCGCGGGTTATTTCACTAGGCAAACATGAATTGTCTTTGACTAATCAGTTGCTCATGGAACGTCAGGTACTAAAAAGTCTAAAACATCGAATGTTTTATATTGTTCAAAGAATTCTGAAGTCACAACACATGTACAATCTAACCTGAGAATTGACACCAAAAGCTCAAATTTTAACAATAGAACTTGAGGCAAATGCAGCAGAATTCAATTATGTAACAACAATGGAAGAATAGAAAAGCTATAATATATATGCAGAGTTGGATATTTATGGAAAATAACCTAACAGTAAAATAATTAAGAAGAATAACGGTGAGCAGACTAGATCCAAGTTTAGAAATCATTCTGAGAAAACCTAACCCAGACAACCTGAAAGCATAATCACAAAAAAGTCAGAGCAATTTATCTTTGAATGGAACATGTTCTTCAAAATGAAGAGAAAATTTAACAAGGGTTTTCGAGTAGTCATCATTTAAGATGATTAGTAACTAGTTCCAATATGATCATGGCTGCTGGCGCATTTTGCAGACATCTCCAACTAATTTATTTCTATGACAACAGAGAGGAGGCTTAAGAAACGACAATGACAGGACAAGTTAGCGTCTAATGCATGCATTTAACCCTACTTTCCATCCGGAAAACAAGTTATTTCCTTAGAACTTACATTCTTCTCTTCCACCAATACCAAGCCTCTGTTGAAAGTCCAAAGAGAATGCATTTAGCTCAAAAGGCTTTGCAAAGAGCTGAGCTAAAGGATTGAGCACAATTCACAAGAAATATGAAAGTACTTATTTCCTTCCGCTTCTCGACAAACAGAGTAGGCTTTAGAATTGAATGCTACATAACTTCCCTAAAATATGTGGATGGGAAGATCCTAGAGACACCACAATTTTATGCACAAAGTAATTGATCAGCCTCAACTCTATCTAAGTTCCAAAAGGAAAATCAAAAAGCACAGGCCATCAATCAGAATGAAAGAAATTAATCAACCAGTCTAGCATGTTAGAGTGGCTGAATCTTGATGGCCAACCACATCAAAAGGACGAGTTAATCAGGTGCGATAAAGATCCAACACTATTGCACAGTATACATAGGAAAGAAACCTTTGATAATTGTGTGCGTAATTCATAATTTACTGTCTTCAAATCACGGCTGAGTAGTTGCTTACAAGCTAATGACAAAGACATCACTTGTCAAACAGCTTTTCTCAGGCATCTCCAAAGACCATTTTAGCAAAGAATTGATAGTTCTGAGTGTAGTTCTGAGTGTTTCGGTTGACAGTAGTCCTCTAGCCACACAAAAAATTCAAGAGGACATGGCTTGAATTTGTTAGTAGATCTGTTACCTTTCTAAAGCTGGTGTCCTACCAATTATTATAATAAACAGATAATAAAATCGACAGCCAGAATGCATATATTGCTTTTCCAGTTAACAACTGCTTAGGAACCAATATAATTAAATCAAAAGAAACATAAGTGAAATGCCAAAAAAAAATTGACAGTTTAACTTACTAGCTCATGCTCATGAAAACACAATAACAATATAAACCTCATTGTTCCAAAATGAAGCTTATGTGGCCGCATATGTGGTTCGGACCATGGACCACACCGCATATGTAATATGCGATACATTATGCGGTTGGACCACGTATGCAGCCAATATGCAGCCGCATATGCAGCAGGTGGCCACATATGCGACCGCATATGCAACAATTTTTATTTTTACTTTTTTCAGGCAAATGACTATACGTACACATATGACTATTTTGATACAACTTTGGTTAATAATAATGCATATAAATGTAATCGGTTCACGTAAATATAATTTAACTATCCTTCTTTTTATTTTGATTGGTGCTATTCTTAATATATCTAATATTATGTTTATAAATATTGGTGAATATTCTTTTCGTTGTTAGATCTTATTATGCTAGATATTTTTTATGTGTTGGCCCGTCTGTTGATGAAAAGTGATTGTGAATAACAGTTTAAAAAAAAAAAATTATTCCTACTTTAAAAGTACATTAGTTATTTTTTCTACTTATATTTGAATTTTTAATATTTTTACAGATGAACTGCATATATGCCCGCAATACCGCATATACACTATGCGGTAGCTAAACTACCCCTCCGCATACCACATTTTAAAACATTGATAAACCTTGTAAAAAAAATTTAAAAAAAATTTGAGAAAGATATGTGTAGAGGCTGGAGAAAGAAATGATTGCAACAGCCACTTGACTAGACCAAATTTAAACATTATGCTAGAGGGAAGTTTCAACAACTATCAGCGACAATCCAGAGGATCCCAAAATTTATAAAAAAGGTAATTCCTACAGAACAATACAAATTTAAAGGTTAACGAAAATATCACGAAGAAAGGAAGAATTTACATAACAATGGAACTTACATAACCATGATTATGTACAAATAAAAAAATCATGAAATCGTACAATAGATTCGCCGGTGAACATTTCAAACAAATTACAAAGCATATCAAGGTTTAGCAAAAAGAATATGCAGAATACCTTATTCTGCGAAGCACAGAAATCACATGACTAATAGAAAGGGAACGAGGAGGAGCAAGCACTGATTGATTTTGACGACACTCTTGTGCAACATCACCTAAAATTTCCAAGTATTAATGGAATAGCTATAAGATTATTTCCAGGTTATCGAATATCGACAAAGAACATAATTATCCTACCAAGATCACCAGAAGTTTTATACATTTCTTTTATTCTAGCCCTGTTTGTCCCAAATGTTTCTTGTAGAGCAGTTATAACCAGACCACCACCAATATTCAGTTCCTAGATAAAGTAATTAGATGTAAACCACTAATTAGTAAAATATAATGGTTCATAGCTATATATAGCAGAATCCAATAGCAAATGTATATACTAATTGACCAAAAGGAGGTAGATAAAATAAAAAGGACATAAAATATTGTATTGCTACCAGACAGAACCATGAGAGAAAGCCAGCCGACAAGAAATCCAACATTGTATTTGGCAATGATGTTAAAAAAATATGCATTGTAAGAAGATTCATGGTGGATGGTGGAGGAGATATGGCAGGTGCTGCAGCATGTACTAATAAGACAAGGCAACTATTGAAAGAAAGTTAATAATTCTCTTCCCGAGTAGGTGAAAACTCTTATCTCACTAGAGAACAAAAGTTCAATGACATAAAGTTCAAAGTACTAACAAAATAAACAGTAGGAAAAAAACATAATTTACACATTATTACAAGGAAAAGTAACATCCCTCAATGTATGTTGGCTATTCTGTCTCTATCACCCTCTGTTTGCAATGTAACATGTGAGAAACTAGGTTCTCTCCCTTCTATTTTATGTATGAAGATATACAAATTTGTTACTTAAATTGCCTCACTAGTCACTATATTTATTACTTTCAAATCAGAATTTTATATTCAAAGGATCTCAAAGCAACATCCATATCTTATGCAATGCAACCATCATAGCAGGTCAAGAGCAGCAGTATCACCCACATGAACCCAAATGCCACAATTAGCTCCCAAGACACATAACAGAGTAGTGAGGCTGCAATCTACCATGGCAGCCCATTGGAGGCATGACACTATGACAGCCTTTTTTTGTTTGGGCGAAGCGGGGGGGGATATCTACCATGGCAGCCCATAGGAGGCATCCATGATGTGAGGGCCCAGCATAATATAGAGGTTTCTTAGTAACTTGTTATATTGGTGTACTCTTTTGTAGCAACAAGATTGAATGAACCTCTGATGTCACTCTGACAATCTCTGTCTGCAGTCACTAAATAGAAAATATAGATCCTATAATCCCGTAATCCCATTACACGCACAATGTTGCCAACCACCGAGCAAATCACTCCGTTCATCTTACTAACAACCCCAACTATAGATCCAGGAAAACTCAAATACAATTTTAAATGCAAATCTAATACCAAGCCTTGTAACTTCAAAACATAAATACGAGGGAAAGAAACCTGGGCAGTAACCTAAATTTACCAAATGAATATAGTAGCACGCAAGTTCAAATTAATTTGCCAATGTTTAGTCCAACATGTGAAAGGTTACACGGACATGTAAGTGCAAGCTCTTTAAACAGAGAACGTAAAATTGAAATCACTAAACCCAGCATACCAGAAAAATTGGGAGAAACATTCAAATTTATTGACTAACCATGTTTTCATGGTCAGCAGCTATTCTGTTTGTGCATAGATAAACAGCAGGCAGCACATCATCCGGCGACAATGCAAGCAAACTGCAGGCAAAAGATAGCATCAGCAAAAGCCAAGATGAAAGGAACACTAAGACAAGTTTGAGAAGCAAAAACAAAGATGAGTGAAGAAAACAACCAAAAATAATGTCCATTAAGCGAACCTTCTGAACATATTACAAAGCATAGCATTAGTTTTGATCTTTCCTTTCTCTTGTTCCACCAGATCAAAAGTGCGAGCCAAGTGCAAGAAAGGAGCAGGCTGTCCAGCCTTCCAGCAGGCTGCAGAAGAGTAAACCTAAGACATACTTTCCCGTTCTAACAGCCCAATTACAAAATGCTTCAATTTGACTTCACTTAGAAAAATAATACAAACCATGATCAACAGGTAAATATTTTTCAATTGGTAAAGATACATTCGCCACGGCTGTGTCCCCTGTTAAACACCCCTTTATGTACAAATTTGAAAAGGTCGCCTTTGCTTTAGAATTACTAGACTTTTCATTACAATTATTAGGACTAGCGTAAATGTCAACAGTTGTACTGCAAGGAACAGTATTCCTCTCACCACTACATACATCACTATGATTTCTGTAGTACATATCAACTGCTCGATTAATATCTCCTTTTGCCTTCTCCAGCAAAGAGAGTGCAGCTTCCCTAGCCATACCACCATCTATTATCTGAAGAAATTGATCTACCTCCTGCATGTGCATCTCAACAGTATCACTTCCCTGCCGGTCCCCAATGTTCTGGTGTCGATCACCATTAATATTAGCAGAACTGTCGTTACAAGAAACAGTAGGTGCAACTCTTCCAAAAAATTTTGTGATCGTGGACTGCTTGCTTCCGCTGGATTCTACAGTCACAACAGACTTTCCTTTCTTTTTTGGCCTGTTTCCACTGCCAGAACTTCGTTTCTTCGGCAAATTTGAACTGCTTATGGTTGAATTCCGGTTCACTGGCTTCATAACGTGAACCAATGATTTCTTTGGACTATATTTAGGTCCTTCTTCGGTAACCTTCGCAACAACAGTATCTAAGTCGGTGGGCATGCTTTTCTGAGAGCTCGGTATTGACACAGAACAAGAACTTGCTTCCTCATAAAGATCTCTCTCACATTCAAAGAACACTGAAACAGCTTTTACAATATCTCCATCTGAGTACTTTAGCAGATCTAGAACCTGCTCTTCAGTGACCCATGATGGTAGAAAATCACGAAGCTCCTTTCTGGCTCCTTCCACTTCCATGTCATTCAGACAATTTAGGCCATCCAAATCAGAATCTTTCCCCAAACTTACTGATACCAAGGGGGCTGAATTTCTTGCTTCTTCCTCCGCTTGCTGGTTTGAGCTGCAGGCAACATCATTTTCAGCACTCTGAGTAGCAACCCCCAACTTCTGATGAAAAGCCCCCAAAAATTCATGCTTGTTTGCCATTTCATCTACCAATCCTGCAAAATGCTTTCTCAAAGCAATAGAATACTTTCCATCAAACTTCTCAACATCTACTCCTACTGTGGGGATGACACGTTTCGGCCGCAAGTACCTCACATACTCTCTCAACTCATCATAGTTTGAATGTTCACTATAGGGGACAAGATGAATCTCAAGTGAATCCTTCACCCGCACCGCAAAACCGTCTCTTTTCGTCTCATACATCCACCCAGTCGAAACAAAACCCACCACCCTCGAGTATCCTCTCTCTATCATAATCTCCTTCATCTTCACAAAATTGGGCCGGAAGTAAGGCCAAGTCTCACCCAAGAGATTCCAACCAATTACATGAATATGGCTAGCTGAGGCATCCTCTGTAAAAACCCCCGTCTCACCAAAACCTAAGACAGACAAAATAGCCATCTTTCTGCTATCCACATGTAATAAGCAATCACATTGACGCGAAATCTCAAGTAAAATCTTCTCTTTCCCAACAACATAAGTGGCAATCAAGAAGAGGATGGACTCCGAAGATCCCTTGTTCTGATCCCTAATCCTTCTAATAGTTCGCACAACATATTCCACCGATTCCTCTTGCGACGGAAACACAAATTTTGGATTACAATAAGTGGTATCCAAGAAGACAGCATCAGAACCAACAAATTCACGCAAATTGGAATCAGATTTCATCGATTCACAGAAACGGAAGTCCCCGGTGTGGACGTACCTTGCTGGATTCGCATTCCGCTGCCCGTCCCACCCGCGAGGGCCCTTGAAGAGGAATTGGACGGCTCCGGGGCAGTGGTTGGCGTCAACCAGCGTGACATCCCACCCGTCAATGCCCACCGTCTCGCCTAGGGCGAGCGGGACGACGAAGAAATGCGGGACTCTGAGGATTTCCTTGAGTAAGCGGGCGGTGACCTCCGAACAAAAGATAATCCCCTCGCACCAACTAGGGTTTAGCCCGGCGTAGTGGTCGGAGTGGAAGTGGGAGAGGAAGTACGAGACGGAGAAGTCGCCGGCGGAGCGGAAGCCGTCGACAACGAAGCGAGAGTTGGGGATGAGCTTGTGGCGGGGGAAGGTGGAGGGAATGGGGGGGAGAGGGGACCCATGAGAGAGGAGGTCGAAGGAGAGCGGGGGACGGGTTTGAGGGGAGATGGCGGAGAAGGAGGAAAGGGAGGAGAGGAACAGTGAGGAGGTAGTTATGGTTAGGGTTAGGGCCTTCGGGGTAGGAAGAGGAAGAGCGGCCATGGCATGGCGAGGGGAAAGCTAGGGTTTTGAAGGGTGAAAGGAGTCGAAAGGAGCGTCGAGCGTCGAGCGTCGAGCGCCGAGAGGGAAGGTGTCGTTCCGAGGACGGTTAAGGACCCATTTTTCTTTACACCGTACGTCACCTTCAGATTTGTTGGGGTTCAGATGCCTGAAATTGTTTGTTTCATTCAAACTCAGATTTTGAGTCGAACTAAAATTTAGGTTGTGTTTGGCTTCTTATTAAATTATTTTAAAAAAGGTTTTTTTTTGCAAATAGCCCTCTGATAAAAATTTTTAAAAAAATTGGTCATGTCAAAAATTTATTTGCAAAAATGGCCCTACCCCTGCCACGCAAGCACCATGTCAGTGCCACACGGGCGGGACAAGAGTTTAAGTTGAACACGGTAAACCATTCACCGTGTTCACCATGTTGAACACGGTGAATGGTTCACCGTGTCCAATACAATTTTAATCGGGACAGTTTTTAAATAAACGTTTTTATCGGGACAGGGACGGTGCGTTCGCGGTGCAGTCGCGGTGCGCCCGCCCCGTTCTCATATTCAACTTGTGCCACTTAGTAAGTGGCACAAATTTGTGTCACTTACCAAGTGGCACAGATTATGTTCATAGGGGTGAATCGGTTTTTACCAATTCAGCTCAATCAACATAACTTGTGCCACTTGATAAGTGGTACAGGTTATGTTTATTGATCTGAATCGGTTTTTTACCGATTCACCCCTATG